>NW_026123950.1:0-203430 GCF_025177605.1 Cucumis melo
AGCATGCCAGGAGTGTGGGTTGAAGTCCTCGGAGCACGAGACCCGAAGATCGAAAGACTTATGACCAATACGGAGCAAAGGGAAGAAACCGTCGGGGGACCGCTTTTTACCCCAGGACGAGAAAACTGAGTCTGGGGCATTCCCGCTCGCGTTTTCTTGGGACGAGCACCGGAAGTCCTCGAGCTCAGCCCGTTTCCTTCGCTGCAAGTGCATTTCCAGTGGTTTCTGACACCGGACGAGCGTTCGCCACTCGTTGGAAGCTTCGGCCATCTTTTGGACCGTTTTGGGTCGCACCACAGTTCTCCCTCCAACGAGCTCGCTTCCCGACCTATACCTCCGGAAAACGTGTCAGGGAGCATGCCAGGAGTGTGGGTTGAAGTCCTCGGAGCACGAGACCCGAAGATCGAAAGACTTATGACCAATACGGAGCAAAGGGAAGAAACCGTCGGGGGACCGCTTTTTACCCCAGGACGAGAAAACTGAGTCCGGGGGCATTCCCGCTCGCGTTTTCTTGGGACGAGCACCGGAAGTCCTCGAGCTCAGCCCGTTTCCTTCGCTGCAAGTGCATTTCCAGTGGTTTCTGACACCGGACGAGCGTTCGCCACTCGTTGGAAGCTTCGGCCATCTTTTGGACCGTTTTGGGTCGCACCACAGTTCTCCCTCCAACGAGCTCGCTTCCCGACCTATACCTCCGGAAAACGTGTCAGGGAGCATGCCAGGAGTGTGGGTTGAAGTCCTCGGAGCACGAGACCCGAAGATCGAAAGACTTATGACCAATACGGAGCAAAGGGAAGAAACCGTCGGGGGACCGCTTTTTACCCCAGGACGAGAAAACTGAGTCCGGGGCATTCCCGCTCGCGTTTTCTTGGGACGAGCACCGGAAGTCCTCGAGCTCAGCCCGTTTCCTTCGCTGCAAGTGCATTTCCAGTGGTTTCTGACACCGGACGAGCGTTCGCCACTCGTTGGAAGCTTCGGCCATCTTTTGGACCGTTTTGGGTCGCACCACAGTTCTCCCTCCAACGAGCTCGCTTCCCGACCTATACCTCCGGAAAACGTGTCAGGGAGCATGCCAGGAGTGTGGGTTGAAGTCCTCGGAGCACGAGACCCGAAGATCGAAAGACTTATGACCAATACGGAGCAAAGGGAAGAAACCGTCGGGGGACCGCTTTTTACCCCAGGACGAGAAAACTGAGTCCGGGGCATTCCCGCTCGCGTTTTCTTGGGACGAGCACCGGAAGTCCTCGAGCTCAGCCCGTTTCCTTCGCTGCAAGTGCATTTCCAGTGGTTTCTGACACCGGACGAGCGTTCGCCACTCGTTGGAAGCTTCGGCCATCTTTTGGACCGTTTTGGGTCGCACCACAGTTCTCCCTCCAACGAGCTCGCTTCCCGACCTATACCTCCGGAAAACGTGTCAGGGAGCATGCCAGGAGTGTGGGTTGAAGTCCTCGGAGCACGAGACCCGAAGATCGAAAGACTTATGACCAATACGGAGCAAAGGGAAGAAACCGTCGGGGGACCGCTTTTTACCCCAGGACGAGAAAACTGAGTCCGAGGCATTCCCGCTCGCGTTTTCTTGGGACGAGCACCGGAAGTCCTCGAGCTCAGCCCGTTTCCTTCGCTGCAAGTGCATTTCCAGTGGTTTCTGACACCGGACGAGCGTTCGCCACTCGTTGGAAGCTTCGGCCATCTTTTGGACCGTTTTGGGTCGCACCACAGTTCTCCCTCCAACGAGCTCGCTTCCCGACCTATACCTCCGGAAAACGTGTCAGGGAGCATGCCAGGAGTGTGGGTTGAAGTCCTCGGAGCACGAGACCCGAAGATCGAAAGACTTATGACCAATACGGAGCAAAGGGAAGAAACCGTCGGGGGACCCGCTTTTTACCCCAGGACGAGAAAACTGAGTCCGGGGCATTCCCGCTCGCGTTTTCTTGGGACGAGCACCGGAAGTCCTCGAGCTCAGCCCGTTTCCTTCGCTGCAAGTGCATTTCCAGTGGTTTCTGACACCGGACGAGCGTTCGCCACTCGTTGGAAGCTTCGGCCATCTTTTGGACCGTTTTGGGTCGCACCACAGTTCTCCCTCCAACGAGCTCGCTTCCCGACCTATACCTCCGGAAAACGTGTCAGGGAGCATGCCAGGAGTGTGGGTTGAAGTCCTCGGAGCACGAGACCCGAAGATCGAAAGACTTATGACCAATACGGAGCAAAGGGAAGAAACCGTCGGGGGACCGCTTTTTACCCCAGGACGAGAAAACTGAGTCCGGGGCATTCCCGCTCGCGTTTTCTTGGGACGAGCACCGGAAGTCCTCGAGCTCAGCCCGTTTCCTTCGCTGCAAGTGCATTTCCAGTGGTTTCTGACACCGGACGAGCGTTCGCCACTCGTTGGAAGCTTCGGCCATCTTTTGGACCGTTTTGGGTCGCACCACAGTTCTCCCTCCAACGAGCTCGCTTCCCGACCTATACCTCCGGAAAACGTGTCAGGGAGCATGCCAGGAGTGTGGGTTGAAGTCCTCGGAGCACGAGACCCGAAGATCGAAAGACTTATGACCAATACGGAGCAAAGGGAAGAAACCGTCGGGGGACCGCTTTTTACCCCAGGACGAGAAAACTGAGTCCGGGGCATTCCCGCTCGCGTTTTCTTGGGACGAGCACCGGAAGTCCTCGAGCTCAGCCCGTTTCCTTCGCTGCAAGTGCATTTCCAGTGGTTTCTGACACCGGACGAGCGTTCGCCACTCGTTGGAAGCTTCGGCCATCTTTTGGACCGTTTTGGGTCGCACCACAGTTCTCCCTCCAACGAGCTCGCTTCCCGACCTATACCTCCGGAAAACGTGTCAGGGAGCATGCCAGGAGTGTGGGTTGAAGTCCTCGGAGCACGAGACCCGAAGATCGAAAGACTTATGACCAATACGGAGCAAAGGGAAGAAACCGTCGGGGGACCGCTTTTTACCCCAGGACGAGAAAACTGAGTCCGGGGCATTCCCGCTCGCGTTTTCTTGGGACGAGCACCGGAAGTCCTCGAGCTCAGCCCGTTTCCTTCGCTGCAAGTGCATTTCCAGTGGTTTCTGACACCGGACGAGCGTTCGCCACTCGTTGGAAGCTTCGGCCATCTTTTGGACCGTTTTGGGTCGCACCACAGTTCTCCCTCCAACGAGCTCGCTTCCCGACCTATACCTCCGGAAAACGTGTCAGGGAGCATGCCAGGAGTGTGGGTTGAAGTCCTCGGAGCACGAGACCCGAAGATCGAAAGACTTATGACCAATACGGAGCAAAGGGAAGAAACCGTCGGGGGACCGCTTTTTACCCCAGGACGAGAAAACTGAGTCCGGGGCATTCCCGCTCGCGTTTTCTTGGGACGAGCACCGGAAGTCCTCGAGCTCAGCCCGTTTCCTTCGCTGCAAGTGCATTTCCAGTGGTTTCTGACACCGGACGAGCGTTCGCCACTCGTTGGAAGCTTCGGCCATCTTTTGGACCGTTTTGGGTCGCACCACAGTTCTCCCTCCAACGAGCTCGCTTCCCGACCTATACCTCCGGAAAACGTGTCAGGGAGCATGCCAGGAGTGTGGGTTGAAGTCCTCGGAGCACGAGACCCGAAGATCGAAAGACTTATGACCAATACGGAGCAAAGGGAAGAAACCGTCGGGGGACCGCTTTTTACCCCAGGACGAGAAAACTGAGTCCGGGGCATTCCCGCTCGCGTTTTCTTGGGACGAGCACCGGAAGTCCTCGAGCTCAGCCCGTTTCCTTCGCTGCAAGTGCATTTCCAGTGGTTTCTGACACCGGACGAGCGTTCGCCACTCGTTGGAAGCTTCGGCCATCTTTTGGACCGTTTTGGGTCGCACCACAGTTCTCCCTCCAACGAGCTCGCTTCCCGACCTATACCTCCGGAAAACGTGTCAGGGAGCATGCCAGGAGTGTGGGTTGAAGTCCTCGGAGCACGAGACCCGAAGATCGAAAGACTTATGACCAATACGGAGCAAAGGGAAGAAACCGTCGGGGGACCGCTTTTTACCCCAGGACGAGAAAACTGAGTCCGGGGCATTCCCGCTCGCGTTTTCTTGGGACGAGCACCGGAAGTCCTCGAGCTCAGCCCGTTTCCTTCGCTGCAAGTGCATTTCCAGTGGTTTCTGACACCGGACGAGCGTTCGCCACTCGTTGGAAGCTTCGGCCATCTTTTGGACCGTTTTGGGTCGCACCACAGTTCTCCCTCCAACGAGCTCGCTTCCCGACCTATACCTCCGGAAAACGTGTCAGGGAGCATGCCAGGAGTGTGGGTTGAAGTCCTCGGAGCACGAGACCCGAAGATCGAAAGACTTATGACCAATACGGAGCAAAGGGAAGAAACCGTCGGGGGACCGCTTTTTACCCCAGGACGAGAAAACTGAGTCCGGGGCATTCCCGCTCGCGTTTTCTTGGGACGAGCACCGGAAGTCCTCGAGCTCAGCCCGTTTCCTTCGCTGCAAGTGCATTTCCAGTGGTTTCTGACACCGGACGAGCGTTCGCCACTCGTTGGAAGCTTCGGCCATCTTTTGGACCGTTTTGGGTCGCACCACAGTTCTCCCTCCAACGAGCTCGCTTCCCGACCTATACCTCCGGAAAACGTGTCAGGGAGCATGCCAGGAGTGTGGGTTGAAGTCCTCGGAGCACGAGACCCGAAGATCGAAAGACTTATGACCAATACGGAGCAAAGGGAAGAAACCGTCGGGGGACCGCTTTTTACCCCAGGACGAGAAAACTGAGTCCGGGGCATTCCCGCTCGCGTTTTCTTGGGACGAGCACCGGAAGTCCTCGAGCTCAGCCCGTTTCCTTCGCTGCAAGTGCATTTCCAGTGGTTTCTGACACCGGACGAGCGTTCGCCACTCGTTGGAAGCTTCGACCATCTTTTGGACCGTTTTGGGTCGCACCACAGTTCTCCCTCCAACGAGCTCGCTTCCCGACCTATACCTCCGGAAAACGTGTCAGGGAGCATGCCAGGAGTGTGGGTTGAAGTCCTCGGAGCACGAGACCCGAAGATCGAAAGACTTATGACCAATACGGAGCAAAGGGAAGAAACCGTCGGGGGACCGCTTTTTACCCCAGGACGAGAAAACTGAGTCCGGGGCATTCCCGCTCGCGTTTTCTTGGGACGAGCACCGGAAGTCCTCGAGCTCAGCCCGTTTCCTTCGCTGCAAGTGCATTTCCAGTGGTTTCTGACACCGGACGAGCGTTCGCCACTCGTTGGAAGCTTCGGCCATCTTTTGGACCGTTTTGGGTCGCACCACAGTTCTCCCTCCAACGAGCTCGCTTCCCGAGCTATACCTCCGGAAAACGTGTCAGGGAGCATGCCAGGAGTGTGGGTTGAAGTCCTCGGAGCACGAGACCCGAAGATCGAAAGACTTATGACCAATACGGAGCAAAGGGAAGAAACCGTCGGGGGACCGCTTTTTACCCCAGGACGAGAAAACTGAGTCCGGGGCATTCCCGCTCGCGTTTTCTTGGGACGAGCACCGGAAGTCCTCGAGCTCAGCCCGTTTCCTTCGCTGCAAGTGCATTTCCAGTGGTTTCTGACACCGGACGAGCGTTCGCCACTCGTTGGAAGCTTCGGCCATCTTTTGGACCGTTTTGGGTCGCACCACAGTTCTCCCTCCAACGAGCTCGCTTCCCGACCTATACCTCCGGAAAACGTGTCAGGGAGCATGCCAGGAGTGTGGGTTGAAGTCCTCGGAGCACGAGACCCGAAGATCGAAAGACTTATGACCAATACGGAGCAAAGGGAAGAAACCGTCGGGGGACCGCTTTTTACCCCAGGACGAGAAAACTGAGTCCGGGGCATTCCCGCTCGCGTTTTCTTGGGACGAGCACCGGAAGTCCTCGAGCTCAGCCCGTTTCCTTCGCTGCAAGTGCATTTCCAGTGGTTTCTGACACCGGACGAGCGTTCGCCACTCGTTGGAAGCTTCGGCCATCTTTTGGACCGTTTTGGGTCGCACCACAGTTCTCCCTCCAACGAGCTCGCTTCCCGACCTATACCTCCGGAAAACGTGTCAGGGAGCATGCCAGGAGTGTGGGTTGAAGTCCTCGGAGCACGAGACCCGAAGATCGAAAGACTTATGACCAATACGGAGCAAAGGGAAGAAATCGTCGGGGGACCGCTTTTTACCCCAGGACGAGAAAACTGAGTCCGGGGCATTCCCGCTCGCGTTTTCTTGGGACGAGCACCGGAAGTCCTCGAGCTCAGCCCGTTTCCTTCGCTGCAAGTGCATTTCCAGTGGTTTCTGACACCGGACGAGCGTTCGCCACTCGTTGGAAGCTTCGGCCATCTTTTGGACCGTTTTGGGTCGCACCACAGTTCTCCCTCCAACGAGCTCGCTTCCCGACCTATACCTCCGGAAAACGTGTCAGGGAGCATGCCAGGAGTGTGGGTTGAAGTCCTCGGAGCACGAGACCCGAAGATCGAAAGACTTATGACCAATACGGAGCAAATGGAAGAAACCGTCGGGGGACCGCTTTTTACCCCAGGACGAGAAAACTGAGTCCGGGGCATTCCCGCTCGCGTTTTCTTGGGACGAGCACCGGAAGTCCTCGAGCTCAGCCCGTTTCCTTTGCTGCAAGTGCATTTCCAGTGGTTTCTGACACCGGACGAGCGTTCGCCACTCGTTGGAAGCTTCGGCCATCTTTTGGACCGTTTTGGGTCGCACCACAGTTCTCCCTCCAACGAGCTCGCTTCCCGACCTATACCTCCGGAAAACGTGTCAGGGAGCATGCCAGGAGTGTGGGTTGAAGTCCTCGGAGCACGAGACCCGAAGATCGAAAGACTTATGACCAATACGGAGCAAAGGGAAGAAATTGTCGGGGGACCGCTTTTTACCCCAGGACGAGAAAACTGAGTCCGGGGCATTCCCGCTCGCGTTTTCTTGGGACGAGCACCGGAAGTCCTCGAGCTCAGCCCGTTTCCTTCGCTGCAAGTGCATTTCCAGTGGTTTCTGACACCGGACGAGCGTTCGCCACTCGTTGGAAGCTTCGGCCATCTTTTGGACCGTTTTGGGTCGCACCACAGTTCTCCCTCCAACGAGCTCGCTTCCCGACCTATACCTCCGGAAAACGTGTCAGGGAGCATGCCAGGAGTGTGGGTTGAAGTCCTCGGAGCACGAGACCCGAAGATCGAAAGACTTATGACCAATACGGAGCAAAGGGAAGAAACCGTCGGGGGACCGCTTTTTACCCCAGGACGAGAAAACTGAGTCCGGGGCATTCCCGCTCGCGTTTTCATGGGACGAGCACCGGAAGTCCTCGAGCTCAGCCCGTTTCCTTCGCTGCAAGTGCATTTCCAGTGGTTTCTGACACCGGACGAGCGTTCGCCACTCGTTGGAAGCTTCGGCCATCTTTTGGACCGTTTTGGGTCGCACCACAGTTCTCCCTCCAACGAGCTCGCTTCCCGACCTATACCTCCGGAAAACGTGTCAGGGAGCATGCCAGGAGTGTGGGTTGAAGTCCTCGGAGCACGAGACCCGAAGATCGAAAGACTTATGACCAATACGGAGCAAAGGGAAGAAACCGTCGGGGGACCGCTTTTTACCCCAGGACGAGAAAACTGAGTCCGGGGCATTCCCGCTCGCGTTTTCTTGGGACGAGCACCGGAAGTCCTCGAGCTCAGCCCGTTTCCTTCGCTGCAAGTGCATTTCCAGTGGTTTCTGACACCGGACGAGCGTTCGCCACTCGTTGGAAGCTTCGGCCATCTTTTGGACCGTTTTGGGTCGCACCACAGTTCTCCCTCCAACGAGCTCGCTTCCCGACCTATACCTCCGGAAAACGTGTCAGGGAGCATGCCAGGAGTGTGGGTTGAAGTCCTCGGAGCACGAGACCCGAAGATCGAAAGACTTATGACCAATACGGAGCAAAGGGAAGAAACCGTCGGGGGACCGCTTTTTACCCCAGGACGAGAAAACTGAGTCCGGGGCATTCCCGCTCGCGTTTTCATGGGACGAGCACCGGAAGTCCTCGAGCTCAGCCCGTTTCCTTCGCTGCAAGTGCATTTCCAGTGGTTTCTGACACCGGACGAGCGTTCGCCACTCGTTGGAAGCTTCGGCCATCTTTTGGACCGTTTTGGGTCGCACCACAGTTCTCCCTCCAACGAGCTCGCTTCCCGACCTATACCTCCGGAAAACGTGTCAGGGAGCATGCCAGGAGTGTGGGTTGAAGTCCTCGGAGCACGAGACCCGAAGATCGAAAGACTTATGACCAATACGGAGCAAAGGGAAGAAACCGTCGGGGGACCGCTTTTTACCCCAGGACGAGAAAACTGAGTCCGGGGCATTCCCGCTCGCGTTTTCTTGGGACGAGCACCGGAAGTCCTCGAGCTCAGCCCGTTTCCTTCGCTGCAAGTGCATTTCCAGTGGTTTCTGACACCGGACGAGCGTTCGCCACTCGTTGGAAGCTTCGGCCATCTTTTGGACCGTTTTGGGTCGCACCACAGTTCTCCCTCCAACGAGCTCGCTTCCCGACCTATACCTCCGGAAAACGTGTCAGGGAGCATGCCAGGAGTGTGGGTTGAAGTCCTCGGAGCACGAGACCCGAAGATCGAAAGACTTATGACCAAAAAGGAGCAAAGGGAAGAAACCGTCGGGGGACCGCTTTTTACCCCAGGACGAGAAAACTGAGTCCGGGGCATTCTCGCTCGCGTTTTCATGGGACGAGCACCGGAAGTCCTCGAGCTCAGCCCGTTTCCTTCGCTGCAAGTGCATTTCCAGTGGTTTCTGACACCGGACGAGCGTTCGCCACTCGTTGGAAGCTTCGGCCATCTTTTGGACCGTTTTGGGTCGCACCACAGTTCTCCCTCCAACGAGCTCGCTTCCCGACTATACCTCCGGAAAACGTGTCAGGGAGCATGCCAGGAGTGTGGGTTGAAGTCCTCGGAGCACGAGACCCGAAGATCGAAAGACTTATGACCAATACGGAGCAAAGGGAAGAAACCGTCGGGGGACCGCTTTTTACCCCAGGACGAGAAAACTGAGTCCGGGGCATTCCCGCTCGCGTTTTCTTGGGACGAGCACCGGAAGTCCTCGAGCTCAGCCCGTTTCCTTCGCTGCAAGTGCATTTCCAGTGGTTTCTGACACCGGACGAGCGTTCGCCACTCGTTGGAAGCTTCGGCCATCTTTTGGACCGTTTTTGGGTCGCACCACAGTTCTCCCTCCAACGAGCTCGCTTCCCGACCTATACCTCCGGAAAACGTGTCAGGGAGCATGCCAGGAGTGTGGGTTGAAGTCCTCGGAGCACGAGACCCGAAGATCGAAAGACTTATGACCAATACGGAGCAAAGGGAAGAAACCGTCGGGGGACCGCTTTTTACCCCAGGACGAGAAAACTGAGTCCGGGGCATTCCCGCTCGCGTTTTCTTGGGACGAGCACCGGAAGTCCTCGAGCTCAGCCCGTTTCCTTTGCTGCAAGTGCATTTCCAATGGTTTCTGACACCGGACGAGCGTTCGCCACTCGTTGGAAGCTTCGGCCATCTTTTGGACCGTTTTGGGTCGCACCACAGTTCTCCCTCCAACGAGCTCGCTTCCCGACCTATACCTCCGGAAAACGTGTCAGGGAGCATGCCAGGAGTGTGGGTTAAAGTCCTCGGAGCACGAGACCCGAAGATCGAAAGACTTATCACCAATACGGAGCAAAGGGAAGAAATCGTCGGGGGACCGCTTTTTACCCCAGGACGAGAAAACTGAGTCCGGGGCATTCCCGCTCGCGTTTTCTTGGGACGAGCACCGGAAGTCCTCGAGCTCAGCCCGTTTCCTTCGCTGCAAGTGCATTTCCAGTGGTTTCTGACACCGGACGAGCGTTCGCCACTCGTTGGAAGCTTCGGCCATCTTTTGGACCATTTTGGGTCGCACCACAGTTCTCCCTCCAACGAGCTCGCTTCCCGACCTATACCTCCGGAAAACGTGTCAGGGAGCATGCCAGGAGTGTGGGTTGAAGTCCTCGGAGCACGAGACCCGAAGATCGAAAGACTTATGACCAATACGGAGCAAATGGAAGAAACCGTCGGGGGACCGCTTTTTACCCCAGGACGAGAAAACTGAGTCCGGGGCATTCCCGCTCGCGTTTTCTTGGGACGAGCACCGGAAGTCCTCGAGCTCAGCCCGTTTCCTTTGCTGCAAGTGCATTTCCAGTGGTTTCTGACACCGGACGAGCGTTCGCCACTCGTTGGAAGCTTCGGCCATCTTTTGGACCGTTTTGGGTCGCACCACAGTTCTCCCTCCAACGAGCTCGCTTCCCGACCTATACCTCCGGAAAACGTGTCAGGGAGCATGCCAGGAGTGTGGGTTGAAGTCCTCGGAGCACGAGACCCGAAGATCGAAAGACTTATGACCAATACGGAGCAAAGGGAAGAAATTGTCGGGGGACCGCTTTTTACCCCAGGACGAGAAAACTGAGTCCGGGGCATTCCCGCTCGCGTTTTCTTGGGACGAGCACCGGAAGTCCTCGAGCTCAGCCCGTTTCCTTCGCTGCAAGTGCATTTCCAGTGGTTTCTGACACCGGACGAGCGTTTCGCCACTCGTTGGAAGCTTCGGCCATCTTTTGGACCGTTTTGGGTCGCACCACAGTTCTCCCTCCAACGAGCTCGCTTCCCGACCTATACCTCCGGAAAACGTGCCAGGGAGCATGCCAGGAGTGTGGGTTGAAGTCCTCGGAGCACGAGACCCGAAGATCGAAAGACTTATGACCAATACGGAGCAAAGGGAAGAAACCGTCGGGGGACCGCTTTTTACCCCAGGACGAGAAAACTGAGTCCGGGGCATTCCCGCTCGCGTTTTCATGGGACGAGCACCGGAAGTCCTCGAGCTCAGCCCGTTTCCTTCGCTGCAAGTGCATTTCCAGTGGTTTCTGACACCGGACGAGCGTTCGCCACTCGTTGGAAGCTTCGGCCATCTTTTGGACCGTTTTGGGTCGCACCACAGTTCTCCCTCCAACGAGCTCGCTTCCCGACCTATACCTCCGGAAAACGTGTCAGGGAGCATGCCAGGAGTGTGGGTTGAAGTCCTCGGAGCACGAGACCCGAAGATCGAAAGACTTATGACCAATACGGAGCAAAGGGAAGAAACCGTCGGGGGACCGCTTTTTACCCCAGGACGAGAAAACTGAGTCCGGGGCATTCCCGCTCGCGTTTTCTTGGGACGAGCACCGGAAGTCCTCGAGCTCAGCCCGTTTCCTTCGCTGCAAGTGCATTTCCAGTGGTTTCTGACACCGGACGAGCGTTCGCCACTCGTTGGAAGCTTCGGCCATCTTTTGGACCGTTTTGGGTCGCACCACAGTTCTCCCTCCAACGAGCTCGCTTCCCGACCTATACCTCCGGAAAACGTGTCAGGGAGCATGCCAGGAGTGTGGGTTGAAGTCCTCGGAGCACGAGACCCGAAGATCGAAAGACTTATGACCAATACGGAGCAAAGGGAAGAAACCGTCGGGGGACCGCTTTTTACCCCAGGACGAGAAAACTGAGTCCGGGGCATTCTCGCTCGCGTTTTCTTGGGACGAGCACCGGAAGTCCTCGAGCTCAGCCCGTTTCCTTCGCTGCAAGTGCATTTCCAGTGGTTTCTGACACCGGACGAGCGTTCGCCACTCGTTGGAAGCTTCGGCCATCTTTTGGACCGTTTTGGGTCGCACCACAGTTCTCCCTCCAACGAGCTCGCTTCCCGACCTATACCTCCGGAAAACGTATCAGGGAGCATGCCAGGAGTGTGGGTTGAAGTCCTCGGAGCACGAGACCCGAAGATCGAAAGACTTATGACCAATACGGAGCAAAGGGAAGAAACCGTCGGGGGACCGCTTTTTACCCCAGGACGAGAAAACTGAGTCCGGGGCATTCCCGCTCGCGTTTTCTTGGGACGAGCACCGGAAGTCCTCGAGCTCAGCCCGTTTCCTTCGCTGCAAGTGCATTTCCAGTGGTTTCTGACACCGGACGAGCGTTCGCCACTCGTTGGAAGCTTCGGCCATCTTTTGGACCGTTTTGGGTCGCACCACAGTTCTCCCTCCAACGAGCTCGCTTCCCGACCTATACCTCCGGAAAACGTGTCAGGGAGCATGCCAGGAGTGTGGGTTGAAGTCCTCGGAGCACGAGACCCGAAGATCGAAAGACTTATGACCAATACGGAGCAAAGGGAAGAAACCGTCGGGGGACCGCTTTTTACCCCAGGACGAGAAAACTGAGTCCGGGGCATTCCCGCTCGCGTTTTCTTGGGACGAGCACCGGAAGTCCTCGAGCTCAGCCCGTTTCCTTCGCTGCAAGTGCATTTCCAGTGGTTTCTGACACCGGACGAGCGTTCGCCACTCGTTGGAAGCTTCGGCCATCTTTTGGACCGTTTTGGGTCGCACCACAGTTCTCCCTCCAACGAGCTCGCTTCCCGACCTATACCTCCGGAAAACGTGTCAGGGAGCATGCCAGGAGTGTGGGTTGAAGTCCTCGGAGCACGAGACCCGAAGATCGAAAGACTTATGACCAATACGGAGCAAAGGGAAGAAACCGTCGGGGGACCGCTTTTTACCCCAGGACGAGAAAACTGAGTCCGGGGCATTCCCGCTCGCGTTTTCTTGGGACGAGCACCGGAAGTCCTCGAGCTCAGCCCGTTTCCTTCGCTGCAAGTGCATTTCCAGTGGTTTCTGACACCGGACGAGCGTTCGCCACTCGTTGGAAGCTTCGGCCATCTTTTGGACCGTTTTGGGTCGCACCACAGTTCTCCCTCCAACGAGCTCGCTTCCCGACCTATACCTCCGGAAAACGTGTCAGGGAGCATGCCAGGAGTGTGGGTTGAAGTCCTCGGAGCACGAGACCCGAAGATCGAAAGACTTATGACCAATACGGAGCAAAGGGAAGAAACCGTCGGGGGACCGCTTTTTACCCCAGGACGAGAAAACTGAGTCCGGGGCATTCCCGCTCGCGTTTTCTTGGGACGAGCACCGGAAGTCCTCGAGCTCAGCCCGTTTCCTTCGCTGCAAGTGCATTTCCAGTGGTTTCTGACACCGGACGAGCGTTCGCCACTCGTTGGAAGCTTCGGCCATCTTTTGGACCGTTTTGGGTCGCACCACAGTTCTCCCTCCAACGAGCTCGCTTCCCGACCTATACCTCCGGAAAACGTGTCAGGGAGCATGCCAGGAGTGTGGGTTGAAGTCCTCGGAGCACGAGACCCGAAGATCGAAAGACTTATGACCAATACGGAGCAAAGGGAAGAAACCGTCGGGGGACCGCTTTTTACCCCAGGACGAGAAAACTGAGTCCGGGGCATTCCCGCTCGCGTTTTCTTGGGACGAGCACCGAAAGTCCTCGAGCTCAGCCCGTTTCCTTCGCTGCAAGTGCATTTCCAGTGGTTTCTGACACCGGACGAGCGTTCGCCACTCGTTGGAAGCTTCGGCCATCTTTTGGACCGTTTTGGGTCGCACCACAGTTCTCCCTCCAACGAGCTCGCTTCCCGACCTATACCTCCGGAAAACGTGTCAGGGAGCATGCCAGGAGTGTGGGTTGAAGTCCTCGGAGCACGAGACCCGAAGATCGAAAGACTTATGACCAATACGGAGCAAAGGGAAGAAACCGTCGGGGGACCGCTTTTTACCCCAGGACGAGAAAACTGAGTCCGGGGCATTCCCGCTCGCGTTTTCTTGGGACGAGCACCGGAAGTCCTCGAGCTCAGCCCGTTTCCTTCGCTGCAAGTGCATTTCCAGTGGTTTCTGACACCGGACGAGCGTTCGCCACTCGTTGGAAGCTTCGGCCATCTTTTGGACCGTTTTGGGTCGCACCACAGTTCTCCCTCCAACGAGCTCGCTTCCCGACCTATACCTCCGGAAAACGTGTCAGGGAGCATGCCAGGAGTGTGGGTTGAAGTCCTCGGAGCACGAGACCCGAAGATCGAAAGACTTATGACCAATACGGAGCAAAGGGAAGAAACCGTCGGGGGACCGCTTTTTACCCCAGGACGAGAAAACTGAGTCCGGGGCATTCCCGCTCGCGTTTTCTTGGGACGAGCACCGGAAGTCCTCGAGCTCAGCCCGTTTCCTTCGCTGCAAGTGCATTTCCAGTGGTTTCTGACACCGGACGAGCGTTCGCCACTCGTTGGAAGCTTCGGCCATCTTTTGGACCGTTTTGGGTCGCACCACAGTTCTCCCTCCAACGAGCTCGCTTCCCGACCTATACCTCCGGAAAACGTGTCAGGGAGCATGCCAGGAGTGTGGGTTGAAGTCCTCGGAGCACGAGACCCGAAGATCGAAAGACTTATGACCAATACGGAGCAAAGGGAAGAAATCGTCGGGGGACCGCTTTTTACCCCAGGACGAGAAAACTGAGTCCGGGGCATTCCCGCTCGCGTTTTCTTGGGACGAGCACCGGAAGTCCTCGAGCTCAGCCCGTTTCCTTCGCTGCAAGTGCATTTCCAGTGGTTTCTGACACCGGACGAGCGTTCGCCACTCGTTGGAAGCTTCGGCCATCTTTTGGACCGTTTTGGGTCGCACCACAGTTCTCCCTCCAACGAGCTCGCTTCCCGACCTATACCTCCGGAAAACGTGTCAGGGAGCATGCCAGGAGTGTGGGTTGAAGTCCTCGGAGCACGAGACCCGAAGATCGAAAGACTTATGACCAATACGGAGCAAATGGAAGAAACCGTCGGGGGACCGCTTTTTACCCCAGGACGAGAAAACTGAGTCCGGGGCATTCCCGCTCGCGTTTTCTTGGGACGAGCACCGGAAGTCCTCGAGCTCAGCCCGTTTCCTTTGCTGCAAGTGCATTTCCAGTGGTTTCTGACACCGGACGAGCGTTCGCCACTCGTTGGAAGCTTCGGCCATCTTTTGGACCGTTTTGGGTCGCACCACAGTTCTCCCTCCAACGAGCTCGCTTCCCGACCTATACCTCCGGAAAACGTGTCAGGGAGCATGCCAGGAGTGTGGGTTGAAGTCCTCGGAGCACGAGACCCGAAGATCGAAAGACTTATGACCAATACGGAGCAAAGGGAAGAAATTGTCGGGGGACCGCTTTTTACCCCAGGACGAGAAAACTGAGTCCGGGGCATTCCCGCTCGCGTTTTCTTGGGACGAGCACCGGAAGTCCTCGAGCTCAGCCCGTTTCCTTCGCTGCAAGTGCATTTCCAGTGGTTTCTGACACCGGACGAGCGTTCGCCACTCGTTGGAAGCTTCGGCCATCTTTTGGACCGTTTTGGGTCGCACCACAGTTCTCCCTCCAACGAGCTCGCTTCCCGACCTATACCTCCGGAAAACGTGTCAGGGAGCATGCCAGGAGTGTGGGTTGAAGTCCTCGGAGCACGAGACCCGAAGATCGAAAGACTTATGACCAATACGGAGCAAAGGGAAGAAACCGTCGGGGGACCGCTTTTTACCCCAGGACGAGAAAACTGAGTCCGGGGCATTCCCGCTCGCGTTTTCATGGGACGAGCACCGGAAGTCCTCGAGCTCAGCCCGTTTCCTTCGCTGCAAGTGCATTTCCAGTGGTTTCTGACACCGGACGAGCGTTCGCCACTCGTTGGAAGCTTCGGCCATCTTTTGGACCGTTTTGGGTCGCACCACAGTTCTCCCTCCAACGAGCTCGCTTCCCGACCTATACCTCCGGAAAACGTGTCAGGGAGCATGCCAGGAGTGTGGGTTGAAGTCCTCGGAGCACGAGACCCGAAGATCGAAAGACTTATGACCAATACGGAGCAAAGGGAAGAAACCGTCGGGGGACCGCTTTTTACCCCAGGACGAGAAAACTGAGTCCGGGGCATTCCCGCTCGCGTTTTCTTGGGACGAGCACCGGAAGTCCTCGAGCTCAGCCCGTTTCCTTCGCTGCAAGTGCATTTCCAGTGGTTTCTGACACCGGACGAGCGTTCGCCACTCGTTGGAAGCTTCGGCCATCTTTTGGACCGTTTTGGGTCGCACCACAGTTCTCCCTCCAACGAGCTCGCTTCCCGACCTATACCTCCGGAAAACGTGTCAGGGAGCATGCCAGGAGTGTGGGTTGAAGTCCTCGGAGCACGAGACCCGAAGATCGAAAGACTTATGACCAATACGGAGCAAAGGGAAGAAACCGTCGGGGGACCGCTTTTTACCCCAGGACGAGAAAACTGAGTCCGGGGCATTCTCGCTCGCGTTTTCATGGGACGAGCACCGGAAGTCCTCGAGCTCAGCCCGTTTCCTTCGCTGCAAGTGCATTTCCAGTGGTTTCTGACACCGGACGAGCGTTCGCCACTCGTTGGAAGCTTCGGCCATCTTTTGGACCGTTTTGGGTCGCACCACAGTTCTCCCTCCAACGAGCTCGCTTCCCGACCTATACCTCCGGAAAACGTGTCAGGGAGCATGCCAGGAGTGTGGGTTGAAGTCCTCGGAGCACGAGACCCGAAGATCGAAAGACTTATGACCAATACGGAGCAAAGGGAAGAAACCGTCGGGGGACCGCTTTTTACCCCAGGACGAGAAAACTGAGTCCGGGGCATTCCCGCTCGCGTTTTCTTGGGACGAGCACCGGAAGTCCTCGAGCTCAGCCCGTTTCCTTCGCTGCAAGTGCATTTCCAGTGGTTTCTGACACCGGACGAGCGTTCGCCACTCGTTGGAAGCTTCGGCCATCTTTTGGACCGTTTTGGGTCGCACCACAGTTCTCCCTCCAACGAGCTCGCTTCCCGACCTATACCTCCGGAAAACGTGTCAGGGAGCATGCCAGGAGTGTGGGTTGAAGTCCTCGGAGCACGAGACCCGAAGATCGAAAGACTTATGACCAATACGGAGCAAAGGGAAGAAACCGTCGGGGGACCGCTTTTTACCCCAGGACGAGAAAACTGAGTCCGGGGCATTCTCGCTCGCGTTTTCATGGGACGAGCACCGGAAGTCCTCGAGCTCAGCCCGTTTCCTTCGCTGCAAGTGCATTTCCAGTGGTTTCTGACACCGGACGAGCGTTCGCCACTCGTTGGAAGCTTCGGCCATCTTTTGGACCGTTTTGGGTCGCACCACAGTTCTCCCTCCAACGAGCTCGCTTCCCGACCTATACCTCCGGAAAACGTGTCAGGGAGCATGCCAGGAGTGTGGGTTGAAGTCCTCGGAGCACGAGACCCGAAGATCGAAAGACTTATGACCAATACGGAGCAAAGGGAAGAAACCGTCGGGGGACCGCTTTTTACCCCAGGACGAGAAAACTGAGTCCGGGGCATTCCCGCTCGCGTTTTCTTGGGACGAGCACCGGAAGTCCTCGAGCTCAGCCCGTTTCCTTCGCTGCAAGTGCATTTCCAGTGGTTTCTGACACCGGACGAGCGTTCGCCACTCGTTGGAAGCTTCGGCCATCTTTTGGACCGTTTTGGGTCGCACCACAGTTCTCCCTCCAACGAGCTCGCTTCCCGACCTATACCTCCGGAAAACGTGTCAGGGAGCATGCCAGGAGTGTGGGTTGAAGTCCTCGGAGCACGAGACCCGAAGATCGAAAGACTTATGACCAATACGGAGCAAAGGGAAGAAACCGTCGGGGGACCGCTTTTTACCCCAGGACGAGAAAACTGAGTCCGGGGCATTCCCGCTCGCGTTTTCTTGGGACGAGCACCGGAAGTCCTCGAGCTCAGCCCGTTTCCTTTGCTGCAAGTGCATTTCCAATGGTTTCTGACACCGGACGAGCGTTCGCCACTCGTTGGAAGCTTCGGCCATCTTTTGGACCGTTTTGGGTCGCACCACAGTTCTCCCTCCAACGAGCTCGCTTCCCGACCTATACCTCCGGAAAACGTGTCAGGGAGCATGCCAGGAGTGTGGGTTTAAGTCCTCGGAGCACGAGACCCGAAGATCGAAAGACTTATCACCAATACGGAGCAAAGGGAAGAAATCGTCGGGGGACCGCTTTTTACCCCAGGACGAGAAAACTGAGTCCGGGGCATTCCCGCTCGCGTTTTCTTGGGACGAGCACCGGAAGTCCTCGAGCTCAGCCCGTTTCCTTCGCTGCAAGTGCATTTCCAGTGGTTTCTGACACCGGACGAGCGTTCGCCACTCGTTGGAAGCTTCGGCCATCTTTTGGACCGTTTTGGGTCGCACCACAGTTCTCCCTCCAACGAGCTCGCTTCCCGACCTATACCTCCGGAAAACGTGTCAGGGAGCATGCCAGGAGTGTGGGTTGAAGTCCTCGGAGCACGAGACCCGAAGATCGAAAGACTTATGACCAATACGGAGCAAAGGGAAGAAATTGTCGGGGGACCGCTTTTTACCCCAGGACGAGAAAACTGAGTCCGGGGCATTCCCGCTCGCGTTTTCTTGGGACGAGCACCGGAAGTCCTCGAGCTCAGCCCGTTTCCTTCGCTGCAAGTGCATTTCCAGTGGTTTCTGACACCGGACGAGCGTTCGCCACTCGTTGGAAGCTTCGGCCATCTTTTGGACCGTTTTGGGTCGCACCACAGTTCTCCCTCCAACGAGCTCGCTTCCCGACCTATACCTCCGGAAAACGTGTCAGGGAGCATGCCAGGAGTGTGGGTTGAAGTCCTCGGAGCACGAGACCCGAAGATCGAAAGACTTATGACCAATACGGAGCAAAGGGAAGAAACCGTCGGGGGACCGCTTTTTACCCCAGGACGAGAAAACTGAGTCCGGGGCATTCCCGCTCGCGTTTTCATGGGACGAGCACCGGAAGTCCTCGAGCTCAGCCCGTTTCCTTCGCTGCAAGTGCATTTCCAGTGGTTTCTGACACCGGACGAGCGTTCGCCACTCGTTGGAAGCTTCGGCCATCTTTTGGACCGTTTTGGGTCGCACCACAGTTCTCCCTCCAACGAGCTCGCTTCCCGACCTATACCTCCGGAAAACGTGTCAGGGAGCATGCCAGGAGTGTGGGTTGAAGTCCTCGGAGCACGAGACCCGAAGATCGAAAGACTTATGACCAATACGGAGCAAAGGGAAGAAACCGTCGGGGGACCGCTTTTTACCCCAGGACGAGAAAACTGAGTCCGGGGCATTCCCGCTCGCGTTTTCTTGGGACGAGCACCGGAAGTCCTCGAGCTCAGCCCGTTTCCTTCGCTGCAAGTGCATTTCCAGTGGTTTCTGACACCGGACGAGCGTTCGCCACTCGTTGGAAGCTTCGGCCATCTTTTGGACCGTTTTGGGTCGCACCACAGTTCTCCCTCCAACGAGCTCGCTTCCCGACCTATACCTCCGGAAAACGTGTCAGGGAGCATGCCAGGAGTGTGGGTTGAAGTCCTCGGAGCACGAGACCCGAAGATCGAAAGACTTATGACCAATACGGAGCAAAGGGAAGAAACCGTCGGGGGACCGCTTTTTACCCCAGGACGAGAAAACTGAGTCCGGGGCATTCTCGCTCGCGTTTTCTTGGGACGAGCACCGGAAGTCCTCGAGCTCAGCCCGTTTCCTTCGCTGCAAGTGCATTTCCAGTGGTTTCTGACACCGGACGAGCGTTCGCCACTCGTTGGAAGCTTCGGCCATCTTTTGGACCGTTTTGGGTCGCACCACAGTTCTCCCTCCAACGAGCTCGCTTCCCGACCTATACCTCCGGAAAACGTGTCAGGGAGCATGCCAGGAGTGTGGGTTGAAGTCCTCGGAGCACGAGACCCGAAGATCGAAAGACTTATGACCAATACGGAGCAAAGGGAAGAAACCGTCGGGGGACCGCTTTTTACCCCAGGACGAGAAAACTGAGTCCGGGCCATTCCCGCTCGCGTTTTCTTGGGACGAGCACCGGAAGTCCTCGAGCTCAGCCCGTTTCCTTCGCTGCAAGTGCATTTCCAGTGGTTTCTGACACCGGACGAGCGTTCGCCACTCGTTGGAAGCTTCGGCCATCTTTTGGACCGTTTTGGGTCGCACCACAGTTCTCCCTCCAACGAGCTCGCTTCCCGACCTATACCTCCGGAAAACGTGTCAGGGAGCATGCCAGGAGTGTGGGTTGAAGTCCTCGGAGCACGAGACCCGAAGATCGAAAGACTTATGACCAATACGGAGCAAAGGGAAGAAACCGTCGGGGGACCGCTTTTTACCCCAGGACGAGAAAACTGAGTCCGGGGCATTCCCGCTCGCGTTTTCTTGGGACGAGCACCGGAAGTCCTCGAGCTCAGCCCGTTTCCTTCGCTGCAAGTGCATTTCCAGTGGTTTCTGACACCGGACGAGCGTTCGCCACTCGTTGGAAGCTTCGGCCATCTTTTGGACCGTTTTGGGTCGCACCACAGTTCTCCCTCCAACGAGCTCGCTTCCCGACCTATACCTCCGGAAAACGTGTCAGGGAGCATGCCAGGAGTGTGGGTTGAAGTCCTCGGAGCACGAGACCCGAAGATCGAAAGACTTATGACCAATACGGAGCAAAGGGAAGAAACCGTCGGGGGACCGCTTTTTACCCCAGGACGAGAAAACTGAGTCCGGGGCATTCCCGCTCGCGTTTTCTTGGGACGAGCACCGGAAGTCCTCGAGCTCAGCCCGTTTCCTTCGCTGCAAGTGCATTTCCAGTGGTTTCTGACACCGGACGAGCGTTCGCCACTCGTTGGAAGCTTCGGCCATCTTTTGGACCGTTTTGGGTCGCACCACAGTTCTCCCTCCAACGAGCTCGCTTCCCGACCTATACCTCCGGAAAACGTGTCAGGGAGCATGCCAGGAGTGTGGGTTGAAGTCCTCGGAGCACGAGACCCGAAGATCGAAAGACTTATGACCAATACGGAGCAAAGGGAAGAAACCGTCGGGGGACCGCTTTTTACCCCAGGACGAGAAAACTGAGTCCGGGGCATTCCCGCTCGCGTTTTCTTGGGACGAGCACCGGAAGTCCTCGAGCTCAGCCCGTTTCCTTCGCTGCAAGTGCATTTCCAGTGGTTTCTGACACCGGACGAGCGTTCGCCACTCGTTGGAAGCTTCGGCCATCTTTTGGACCGTTTTGGGTCGCACCACAGTTCTCCCTCCAACGAGCTCGCTTCCCGACCTATACCTCCGGAAAACGTGTCAGGGAGCATGCCAGGAGTGTGGGTTGAAGTCCTCGGAGCACGAGACCCGAAGATCGAAAGACTTATGACCAATACGGAGCAAAGGGAAGAAACCGTCGGGGGACCGCTTTTTACCCCAGGACGAGAAAACTGAGTCCGGGGCATTCCCGCTCGCGTTTTCTTGGGACGAGCACCGGAAGTCCTCGAGCTCAGCCCGTTTCCTTCGCTGCAAGTGCATTTCCAGTGGTTTCTGACACCGGACGAGCGTTCGCCACTCGTTGGAAGCTTCGGCCATCTTTTGGACCGTTTTGGGTCGCACCACAGTTCTCCCTCCAACGAGCTCGCTTCCCGACCTATACCTCCGGAAAACGTGTCAGGGAGCATGCCAGGAGTGTGGGTTGAAGTCCTCGGAGCACGAGACCCGAAGATCGAAAGACTTATGACCAATACGGAGCAAAGGGAAGAAACCGTCGGGGGACCGCTTTTTACCCCAGGACGAGAAAACTGAGTCCGGGGCATTCTCGCTCGCGTTTTCTTGGGACGAGCACCGGAAGTCCTCGAGCTCAGCCCGTTTCCTTCGCTGCAAGTGCATTTCCAGTGGTTTCTGACACCGGACGAGCGTTCGCCACTCGTTGGAAGCTTCGGCCATCTTTTGGACCGTTTTGGGTCGCACCACAGTTCTCCCTCCAACGAGCTCGCTTCCCGACCTATACCTCCGGAAAACGTGTCAGGGAGCATGCCAGGAGTGTGGGTTGAAGTCCTCGGAGCACGAGACCCGAAGATCGAAAGACTTATGACCAATACGGAGCAAAGGGAAGAAACCGTCGGGGGACCGCTTTTTACCCCAGGACGAGAAAACTGAGTCCGGGGCATTCCCGCTCGC
This sequence comes from Cucumis melo, assembly GCF_025177605.1. Lineage (NCBI taxonomy): Eukaryota > Viridiplantae > Streptophyta > Magnoliopsida > Cucurbitales > Cucurbitaceae > Cucumis > Cucumis melo. Next base: position 21,748 of record NW_026123950.1, read on the forward strand.
GTTTTCTTGGGACGAGCACCGGAAGTCCTCGAGCTCAGCCCGTTTCCTTCGCTGCAAGTGCATTTCCAGTGGTTTCTGACACCGGACGAGCGTTCGCCACTCGTTGGAAGCTTCGGCCATCTTTTGGACCGTTTTGGGTCGCACCACAGTTCTCCCTCCAACGAGCTCGCTTCCCGACCTATACCTCCGGAAAACGTGTCAGGGAGCATGCCAGGAGTGTGGGTTGAAGTCCTCGGAGCACGAGACCCGAAGATCGAAAGACTTATGACCAATACGGAGCAAAGGGAAGAAACCGTCGGGGGACCGCTTTTTACCCCAGGACGAGAAAACTGAGTCCGGGGCATTCCCGCTCGCGTTTTCTTGGGACGAGCACCGGAAGTCCTCGAGCTCAGCCCGTTTCCTTCGCTGCAAGTGCATTTCCAGTGGTTTCTGACACCGGACGAGCGTTCGCCACTCGTTGGAAGCTTCGGCCATCTTTTGGACCGTTTTGGGTCGCACCACAGTTCTCCCTCCAACGAGCTCGCTTCCCGACCTATACCTCCGGAAAACGTGTCAGGGAGCATGCCAGGAGTGTGGGTTGAAGTCCTCGGAGCACGAGACCCGAAGATCGAAAGACTTATGACCAATACGGAGCAAAGGGAAGAAACCGTCGGGGGACCGCTTTTTACCCCAGGACGAGAAAACTGAGTCCGGGGCATTCCCGCTCGCGTTTTCTTGGGACGAGCACCGGAAGTCCTCGAGCTCAGCCCGTTTCCTTCGCTGCAAGTGCATTTCCAGTGGTTTCTGACACCGGACGAGCGTTCGCCACTCGTTGGAAGCTTCGGCCATCTTTTGGACCGTTTTGGGTCGCACCACAGTTCTCCCTCCAACGAGCTCGCTTCCCGACCTATACCTCCGGAAAACGTGTCAGGGAGCATGCCAGGAGTGTGGGTTGAAGTCCTCGGAGCACGAGACCCGAAGATCGAAAGACTTATGACCAATACGGAGCAAAGGGAAGAAACCGTCGGGGGACCGCTTTTTACCCCAGGACGAGAAAACTGAGTCCGGGGCATTCCCGCTCGCGTTTTCTTGGGACGAGCACCGGAAGTCCTCGAGCTCAGCCCGTTTCCTTCGCTGCAAGTGCATTTCCAGTGGTTTCTGACACCGGACGAGCGTTCGCCACTCGTTGGAAGCTTCGGCCATCTTTTGGACCGTTTTGGGTCGCACCACAGTTCTCCCTCCAACGAGCTCGCTTCCCGACCTATACCTCCGGAAAACGTGTCAGGGAGCATGCCAGGAGTGTGGGTTGAAGTCCTCGGAGCACGAGACCCGAAGATCGAAAGACTTATGACCAATACGGAGCAAAGGGAAGAAACCGTCGGGGGACCGCTTTTTACCCCAGGACGAGAAAACTGAGTCCGGGGCATTCCCGCTCGCGTTTTCTTGGGACGAGCACCGGAAGTCCTCGAGCTCAGCCCGTTTCCTTCGCTGCAAGTGCATTTCCAGTGGTTTCTGACACCGGACGAGCGTTCGCCACTCGTTGGAAGCTTCGGCCATCTTTTGGACCGTTTTGGGTCGCACCACAGTTCTCCCTCCAACGAGCTCGCTTCCCGACCTATACCTCCGGAAAACGTGTCAGGGAGCATGCCAGGAGTGTGGGTTGAAGTCCTCGGAGCACGAGACCCGAAGATCGAAAGACTTATGACCAATACGGAGCAAAGGGAAGAAACCGTCGGGGGACCGCTTTTTACCCCAGGACGAGAAAACTGAGTCCGGGGCATTCCCGCTCGCGTTTTCTTGGGACGAGCACCGGAAGTCCTCGAGCTCAGCCCGTTTCCTTCGCTGCAAGTGCATTTCCAGTGGTTTCTGACACCGGACGAGCGTTCGCCACTCGTTGGAAGCTTCGGCCATCTTTTGGACCGTTTTGGGTCGCACCACAGTTCTCCCTCCAACGAGCTCGCTTCCCGACCTATACCTCCGGAAAACGTGTCAGGGAGCATGCCAGGAGTGTGGGTTGAAGTCCTCGGAGCACGAGACCCGAAGATCGAAAGATTTATGACCAATACGGAGCAATGGGAAGAAACCGTCGGGGGACCGCTTTTTACCCCAGGACGAGAAAACTGAGTCCGGGGCATTCGCGCTCGCGTTTTCTTGGGACGAGCACCGGAAGTCCTCGAGCTCAGCCCGTTTCCTTCGCTGCAAGTGCATTTCCAGTGGTTTCTGACACCGGACGAGCGTTCGCCACTCGTTGGAAGCTTCGGCCATCTTTTGGACCGTTTTGGGTCGCACCACAGTTCTCCCTCCAACGAGCTCGCTTCCCGACCTATACCTCCGGAAAACGTGTCAGGGAGCATGCCAGGAGTGTGGGTTGAAGTCCTCGGAGCACGAGACCCGAAGATCGAAAGACTTATGACCAATACGGAGCAAAGGGAAGAAACCGTCGGGGGACCGCTTTTTACCCCAGGACGAGAAAACTGAGTCCGGGGCATTCCCGCTCGCGTTTTCTTGGGACGAGCACCGGAAGTCCTCGAGCTCAGCCCGTTTCCTTCGCTGCAAGTGCATTTCCAGTGGTTTCTGACACCGGACGAGCGTTCGCCACTCGTTGGAAGCTTCGGCCATCTTTTGGACCGTTTTGGGTCGCGCCACAGTTCTCCCTCCAACGAGCTCGCTTCCCGACCTATACCTCCGGAAAACGTGTCAGAGACCATGCCAGGAGTGTGGGTTGAAGTCCTCGGAGCACGAGACCCGAAGATCGAAAGACTTATGACCAATACGGAGCAAAGGGAAGAAACCGTCGGGGGACCGCTTTTTACCCCAGGACGAGAAAACTGAGTCCGGGGCATTCCCGCTCGCGTTTTCTTGGGACGAGCACTGGAAGTCCTCGAGCTCAGCCCGTTTCCTTCGCTGCAAGTGCATTTCCAGTGGTTTCTGACACCGGACGAGCGTTCGCCACTCGTTGGAAGCTTCGGCCATCTTTTGGACCGTTTTGGGTCGCACCACAGTTCTCCCTCCAACGAGCTCGCTTCCCGACCTATACCTCCGGAAAACGTGTCAGGGAGCATGCCAGGAGTGTGGGTTGAAGTCCTCGGAGCACGAGACCCAAAGATCGAAAGACTTATGACCAATACGGAGCAAAGGGAAGAAACCGTCGGGGGACCGCTTTTTACCCCAGGACGAGAAAACTGAGTCCGGGGCATTCCCGCTCGCGTTTTCTTGGGACGAGCACCGGAAGTCCTCGAGCTCAGCCCGTTTCCTTTGCTGCAAGTGCATTTCCAGTGGTTTCTGACACCGGACGAGCGTTCGCCACTCGTTGGAAGCTTCGGCCATCTTTTGGACCGTTTTGGGTCGCACCACAGTTCTCCCTCCAACGAGCTCGCTTCCCGACCTATACCTCCGGAAAACGTGTCAGGGAGCATGCCAGGAGTGTGGGTTGAAGTCCTCGGAGCACGAGACCCGAAGATCGAAAGACCTATGACCAATACGGAGCAAAGGGAAGAAACCGTCGGGGGACCGCTTTTTACCCCAGGACGAGAAAACTGAGTCCAGGGCATTCCCGCTCGCGTTTTCTTGGGACGAGCACCGGAAGTCCTCGAGCTCAGCCCGTTTCCTTCGCTGCAAGTGCATTTCCAGTGGTTTCTGACACCGGACGAGCGTTCGCCACTCGTTGGAAGCTTCGACCATCTTTTGGACCGTTTTGGGTCTTACCACAGTTCTCCCTCCAACGAGCTCGCTTCCCGACCTATACCTCCGGAAAACGTGTCAGGGAGCATGCCAGGAGTGTGGGTTGAAGTCCTCGGAGCACGAGACCCGAAGATCGAAAGACTTATGACCAATACGGAGCAAAGGGAAGAAACCGTCGGGGGACCGCTTTTTACCCCAGGACGAGAAAACTGAGTCCGGGGCATTCCCGCTCGCGTTTTCTTGGGACGAGCACCGGAAGTCCTCGAGCTCAGCCCGTTTCCTTCGCTGCAAGTGCATTTCCAGTGGTTTCTGACACCGGACGAGCGTTCGCCACTCGTTGGAAGCTTCGACCATCTTTTGGACCGTTTTGGGTCTTACCACAGTTCTCCCTCCAACGAGCTCGCTTCCCTTCCTATACCTCCGGAAAACGTGTCAGGGAGCATGCCAGGAGTGTGGGTTGAAGTCCTCGGAGCACGAGACCCGAAGATCGAAAGACTTATGACCAATACGGAGCAAAGGGAAGAAACCGTCGGGGGACCGCTTTTTACCCCAGGACGAGAAAACTGAGTCCGGGGCATTCCCGCTCGCGTTTTCTTGGGACGAGCACCGGAAGTCCTCGAGCTCAGCCCGTTTCCTTCGCTGCAAGTGCATTTCCAGTGGTTTCTGACACCGGACGAGCGTTCGCCACTCGTTGGAAGCTTCGGCCATCTTTTGGACCGTTTTGGGTCGCGCCACAGTTCTCCCTCCAACGAGCTCGCTTCCCGACCTATACCTCCGGAAAACGTGTCAGGGAGCATGCCAGGAGTGTGGGTTGAAGTCCTCGGAGCACGAGACCCGAAGATCGAAAGACTTATGACCAATACGGAGCAAAGGGAAGAAACCGTCGGGGGACCGCTTTTTACCCCAGGACGAGAAAACTGAGTCCGGGGCATTCCCGCTCGCGTTTTCTTGGGACGAGCACCGGAAGTCCTCGAGCTCAGCCCGTTTCCTTCGCTGCAAGTGCATTTCCAGTGGTTTCTGACACCGGACGAGCGTTCGCCACTCGTTGGAAGCTTCGGCCATCTTTTGGACCGTTTTGGGTCGCACCACAGTTCTCCCTCCAACGAGCTCGCTTCCCGACCTATACCTCCGGAAAACGTGTCAGGGAGCATGCCAGGAGTGTGGGTTGAAGTCCTCGGAGCACGAGACCCGAAGATCGAAAGACTTATGACCAATACGGAGCAAAGGGAAGAAACCGTCGGGGGACCGCTTTTTACCCCAGGACGAGAAAACTGAGTCCGGGGCATTCCCGCTCGCGTTTTCTTGGGACGAGCACCGGAAGTCCTCGAGCTCAGCCCGTTTCCTTCGCTGCAAGTGCATTTCCAGTGGTTTCTGACACCGGACGAGCGTTCGCCACTCGTTGGAAGCTTCGGCCATCTTTTGGACCGTTTTGGGTCGCGCCACAGTTCTCCCTCCAACGAGCTCGCTTCCCGACCTATACCTCCGGAAAACGTGTCAGGGAGCATGCCAGGAGTGTGGGTTGAAGTCCTCGGAGCACGAGACCCGAAGATCGAAAGACTTATGACCAATACGGAGCAAAGGGAAGAAACCGTCGGGGGACCGCTTTTTACCCCAGGACGAGAAAACTGAGTCCGGGGCATTCCCGCTCGCGTTTTCTTGGGACGAGCACCGGAAGTCCTCGAGCTCAGCCCGTTTCCTTCGCTGCAAGTGCATTTCCAGTGGTTTCTGACACCGGACGAGCGTTCGCCACTCGTTGGAAGCTTCGGCCATCTTTTGGACCGTTTTGGGTCGCACCACAGTTCTCCCTCCAACGAGCTCGCTTCCCGACCTATACCTCCGGAAAACGTGTCAGGGAGCATGCCAGGAGTGTGGGTTGAAGTCCTCGGAGCACGAGACCCGAAGATCGAAAGACTTATGACCAATACGGAGCAAAGGGAAGAAACCGTCGGGGGACCGCTTTTTACCCCAGGACGAGAAAACTGAGTCCGGGGCATTCCCGCTCGCGTTTTCTTGGGACGAGCACCGGAAGTCCTCGAGCTCAGCCCGTTTCCTTTGCTGCAAGTGCATTTCCAGTGGTTTCTGACACCGGACGAGCGTTCGCCACTCGTTGGAAGCTTCGGCCATCTTTTGGACCGTTTTGGGTCTTACCACAGTTCTCCCTCCAACGAGCTCGCTTCCCGACCTATACCTCCGGAAAACGTGTCAGGGAGCATGCCAGGAGTGTGGGTTGAAGTCCTCGGAGCACGAGACCCGAAGATCGAAAGACTTATGACCAATACGGAGCAAAGGGAAGAAACCGTCGGGGGACCGCTTTTTACCCCAGGACGAGAAAACTGAGTCCGGGGCATTCCCGCTCGCGTTTTCTTGGGACGAGCACCGGAAGTCCTCGAGCTCAGCCCGTTTCCTTCGCTGCAAGTGCATTTCCAGTGGTTTCTGACACCGGACGAGCGTTCGCCACTCGTTGGAAGCTTCGGCCATATTTTGGACCGTTTTGGGTCGCGCCACAGTTCTCCCTCCAACGAGCTCGCTTCCCGACCTATACCTCCGGAAAACGTGTCAGGGAGCATGCCAGGAGTGTGGGTTGAAGTCCTCGGAGCACGAGACCCGAAGATCGAAAGACTTATGACCAATACGGAGCAAAGGGAAGAAACCGTCGGGGGACCGCTTTTTACCCCAAAACGAGAAAACTGAGTCCGGGGCATTCCCGCTCGCGTTTTCTTGGGACGAGCACCGGAAGTCCTCGAGCTCAGCCCGTTTCCTTCGCTGCAAGTGCATTTCCAGTGGTTTCTGACACCGGACGAGCGTTCGCCACTCGTTGGAAGCTTCGGCCATCTTTTGGACCGTTTTGGGTCGCACCACCGTTCTCCCTCCAACGAGCTCGCTTCCCGACCTATACCTCCGGAAAACGTGTCAGGGAGCATGCCAGGAGTGTGGGTTGAAGTCCTCGGAGCACGAGACCAGAAGATCGAAAGACTTATGACCAATACGGAGCAAAGGGAAGAAACCGTCGGGGGACCGCTTTTTACCCCAGGACGAGAAAACTGAGTCCGGGGCATTCCCGCTCGCGTTTTCTTGGGACGAGCACTGGAAGTCCTCGAGCTCAGCCCGTTTCCTTCGCTGCAAGTGCATTTCCAGTGGTTTCTGACACCGGACGAGCGTTCGCCACTCGTTGGAAGCTTCGGCCATCTTTTGGACCGTTTTGGGTCGCACCACAGTTCTCCCTCCAACGAGCTCGCTTCCCGACCTATACCTCCGGAAAACGTTTCAGGGAGCATGCCAGGAGTGTGGGTTGAAGTCCTCGGAGCACGAGACCCGAAGATCGAAAGACTTATGACCAATACGGAGCAAAGGGAAGAAACCGTCGGGGGACCGCTTTTTACCCCAAGACGAGAAAACTGAGTCCGGGGCATTCCCGCTCGCGTTTTCTTGGGACGAGCACCGGAAGTCCTCGAGCTCAGCCCGTTTCCTTCGCTGCAAGTGCATTTCCAGTGGTTTCTGACACCGGACGAGCGTTCGCCACTCGTTGGAAGCTTCGGCCATCTTTTGGACCGTTTTGGGTCGCACGACAGTTCTCCCTCCAACGAGCTCGCTTCCCGACCTATACCTCCGGAAAACGTGTCAGGGAGCATGCCAGGAGTGTGGGTTGAAGTCCTCGGAGCACGAGACCCGAAGATCGAAAGACTTATGACCAATACGGAGCAAAGGGAAGAAACCGTCGGGGGACCGCTTTTTACCCCAGGACGAGAAAACTTAGTCCGGGGCATTCCCGCTCGCGTTTTCTTGGGACGAGCACCGGAGGTCCTCGAGCTCAGCCCGTTTCCTTTGCTGCAAGTGCATTTCCAGTGGTTTCTGACACCGGACGAGCGTTCGCCACTCGTTGGAAGCTTCGGCCATCTTTTGGACCGTTTTGGGTCGCGCCACAGTTCTCCCTCCAACGAGCTCGCTTCCCGACCTATACCTCCGGAAAACGTGTCAGGGACCATGCCAGGAGTGTGGGTTGAAGTCCTCGGAGCACGAGACCCGAAGATCGAAAGACTTATGACCAATACGGAGCAAAGGGAAGAAACCGTCGGGGGACCGCTTTTTACCCCAGGACGAGAAAACTGAGTCCGGGGCATTCCCGCTCGCGTTTTCTTGGGACGAGCACTGGAAGTCCTCGAGCTCAGCCCGTTTCCTTCGCTGCAAGTGCATTTCCAGTGGTTTCTGACACCGGACGAGCGTTCGCCACTCGTTGGAAGCTTCGGCCATCTTTTGGACCGTTTTGGGTCGCACCACAGTTCTCCCTCCAACGAGCTCGCTTCCCGACCTATACCTCCGGAAAACGTTTCAGGGAGCATGCCAGGAGTGTGGGTTATAGTCCTCGGAGCACGAGACCCGAAGATCGAAAGACTTATGACCAATACGGAGCAAAGGGAAGAAACCGTCGGGGGACCGCTTTTTACCCCAAGACGAGAAAACTGAGTCCGGGGCATTCCCGCTCGCGTTTTCTTGGGACGAGCACCGGAAGTCCTCGAGCTCAGCCCGTTTCCTTCGCTGCAAGTGCATTTCCAGTGGTTTCTGACACCGGACGAGCGTTCGCCACTCGTTGGAAGCTTCGGCCATCTTTTGGACCGTTTTGGGTCGCACCACAGTTCTCCCTCCAACGAGCTCGCTTCCCGACCTATACCTCCGGAAAACGTGTCAGGGAGCATGCCAGGAGTGTGGGTTGAAGTCCTCGGAGCACGAGACCCGAAGATCGAAAGACTTATGACCAATACGGAGCAAAGGGAAGAAACCGTCGGGGGACCGCTTTTTACCCCAGGACGAGAAAACTTAGTCCGGGGCATTCCCGCTCGCGTTTTCTTGGGACGAGCACCGGAGGTCCTCGAGCTCAGCCCGTTTCCTTTGCTGCAAGTGCATTTCCAGTGGTTTCTGACACCGGACGAGCGTTCGCCACTCGTTGGAAGCTTCGGCCATCTTTTGGACCGTTTTGGGTCGCGCCACAGTTCTCCCTCCAACGAGCTCGCTTCCCGACCTATACCTCCGGAAAACGTGTCAGGGACCATGCCAGGAGTGTGGGTTGAAGTCCTCGGAGCACGAGACCCGAAGATCGAAAGACTTATGACCAATACGGAGCAAAGGGAAGAAACCGTCGGGGGACCGCTTTTTACCCCAGGACGAGAAAACTGAGTCCGGGGCATTCCCGCTCGCGTTTTCTTGGGACGAGCACCGGAAGTCCTCGAGCTCAGCCCGTTTCCTTCGCTGCAAGTGCATTTCCAGTGGTTTCTGACACCGGACGAGCGTTCGCCACTTGTTGGAAGCTTCGGCCATCTTTTGGACCGTTTTGGGTCGCACCACAGTTCTCCCTCCAACGAGCTCGCTTCCCGACCTATACCTCCTGAAAACGTGTCAGGGAGCATGCCAGGAGTGTGGGTTGAAGTCCTCGGAGCACGAGACCCGAAGATCGAAAGACTTATGACCAATACGGAGCAAAGGGAAGAAACCGTCGGGGGACCGCTTTTTACCCCAGGACGAGAAAACTGAGTCCGGGGCATTCCCGCTCGCGTTTTCTTGGGACGAGCACCGGAAGTCCTCGAGCTCAGCCCGTTTCCTTCGCTGCAAGTGCATTTCCAGTGGTTTCTGACACCGGACGAGCGTTCGCCACTCGTTGGAAGCTTCGGCCATCTTTTGGACCGTTTTGGGTCGCACCACAGTTCTCCCTCCAACGAGCTCGCTTCCCGACCTATACCTCCGGAAAACGTGTCAGGGAGCATGCCAGGAGTGTGGGTTGAAGTCCTCGGAGCACGAGACCCGAAGATCGAAAGACTTATGACCAATACGGAGCAAAGGGAAGAAACCGTCGGGGGATCGCTTTTTACCCCAGGACGAGAAAACTGAGTCCGGGGCATTCCCGCTCGCGTTTTCTTGGGACGAGCACCGGAAGTCCTCGAGCTCAGCCCGTTTCCTTCGCTGCAAGTGCATTTCCAGTGGTTTCTGACACCGGACGAGCGTTCGCCACTCGTTGGAAGCTTCGGCCATCTTTTGGACCGTTTTGGGTCGCACCACAGTTCTCCCTCCAACGAGCTCGCTTCCCGACCTATACCTCCGGAAAACGTGTCCGGGAGCATGCCAGGAGTGTGGGTTGAAGTCCTCGGAGCACGAGACCCGAAGATCGAAAGACTTATGACCAATACGGAGCAAAGGGAAGAAACCGTCGGGGGACCGCTTTTTACCCCAGGACGAGAAAACTGAGTCCGGGGCATTCCCGCTCGCGTTTTCTTGGGACGAGCACCGGAAGTCCTCGAGCTCAGCCCGTTTCCTTCGCTGCAAGTGCATTTCCAGTGGTTTCTGACACCGGACGAGCGTTCGCCACTCGTTGGAAGCTTCGGCCATCTTTTGGACCGTTTTGGGTCGCACCACAGTTCTCCCTCCAACGAGCTCGCTTCCCGACCTACACCTCCGGAAAACGTGTCAGGGAGCATGCCAGGAGTGTGGGTTGAAGTCCTCGGAGCACGAGACCCGAAGATCGAAAGACTTATGACCAATACGGAGCAAAGGGAAGAAACCGTCGGGGTACCGCTTTTTACCCCAGGACGAGAAAACTGAGTCCGGGGCATTCCCGCTCGCGTTTTCTTGGGACGAGCACCGGAAGTCCTCGAGCTCAGCCCGTTTCCTTCGCTGCAAGTGCATTTCCAGTGGTTTCTGACACCGGACGAGCGTTCGCCAGTCGTTGGAAGCTTCGGCCATCTTTTGGACCGTTTTGGGTCGCACCACAGTTCTCCCTCCAACGAGCTCGCTTCCCGACCTACACCTCCGGAAAACGTGTCAGGGAGCATGCCAGGAGTGTGGGTTGAAGTCCTCGGAGCACGAGACCCGAAGATCGAAAGACTTATGACCCATACGGAGCAAAGGGAAGAAACCGTCGGGGGACCGCTTTTTACCCCAGGACGAGAAAACTGAGTCCGGGGCATTCCCGCTCGCGTTTTCTTGGGACGAGCACCGGAAGTCCTCGAGCTCAGCCCGTTTCCTTCGCTGCAAGTGCATTTCCAGTGGTTTCTGACACCGGACGAGCGTTCGCCACTCGTTGGAAGCTTCGGCCATCTTTTGGACCGTTTTGGGTCGCACCACAGTTCTCCCTCCAACGAGCTCGCTTCCCGGCCTACACCTCCGGAAAACGTGTCAGGGAGCATGCCAGGAGTGTGGGTTGAAGTCCTCGGAGCACGAGACCCGAAGATCGAAAGACTTATGACCAATACGGAGCAAAGGGAAGAAACCGTCGGGGGACCGCTTTTTACCCCAGGACGAGAAAACTGAGTCCGGGGCATTCCCGCTCGCGTTTTCTTGGGACGAGCACCGGAAGTCCTCGAGCTCAGCCCGTTTCCTTCGCTGCAAGTGCATTTCCAGTGGTTTCTGACACCGGACGAGCGTTCGCCACTCGTTGGAAGCTTCGGCCATCTTTTGGACCGTTTTGGGTCGCACCACAGTTCTCCCTCCAACGAGCTCGCTTCCCGACCTACACCTCCGGAAAACGTGTCAGGGAGCATGCCAGGAGTGTGTGTTGAAGTCCTCGGAGCACGAGACCCGAAGATCGAAAGACTTATGACCGATACGGAGCAAAGGGAAGAAACCGTCAGGGGACCGCTTTTTACCCCAGGACGAGAAAACTGAGTCCGGGGCATTCCCGCTCGCGTTTTCTTGGGACGAGCACCGGAAGTCCTCGAGCTCAGCCCGTTTCCTTCGCTGCAAGTGCATTTCCAGTGGTTTCTGACACCGGACGAGCGTTCGCCACTCGTTGGAAGCTTCGGCCATCTTTTGGACCGTTTTGGGTCGCACCACAGTTCTCCCTCCAACGAGCTCGCTTCCCGGCCTACACCTCCGGAAAACGTGTCAGGGAGCATGCCAGGAGTGTGGGTTGAAGTCCTCGGAGCACGAGACCCGAAGATCGAAAGACTTATGACCAATACGGAGCAAAGGGAAGAAACCGTCGGGGGACCGCTTTTTACCCCAGGACGAGAAAACTGAGTCCGGGGCATTCCCGCTCGCGTTTTCTTGGGACGAGCACCGGAAGTCCTCGAGCTCAGCCCGTTTCCTTCGCTGCAAGTGCATTTCCAGTGGTTTCTGACACCGGACGAGCGTTCGCCACTCGTTGGAAGCTTCGGCCATCTTTTGGACCGTTTTGGGTCGCACCACAGTTCTCCCTCCAACGAGCTCGCTTCCCGACCTACACCTCCGGAAAACGTGTCAGGGAGCATGCCAGGAGTGTGTGTTGAAGTCCTCGGAGCACGAGACCCGAAGATCGAAAGACTTATGACCGATACGGAGCAAAGGGAAGAAACCGTCAGGGGACCGCTTTTTACCCCAGGACGAGAAAACTGAGTCCGGGGCATTCCCGCTCGCGTTTTCTTGGGACGAGCACCGGAAGTCCTCGAGCTCAGCCCGTTTCCTTCGCTGCAAGTGCATTTCCAGTGGTTTCTGACACCGGACGAGCGTTCGCCACTCGTTGGAAGCTTCGGCCATCTTTTGGACCGTTTTGGGTCGCACCACAGTTCTCCCTCCAACGAGCTCGCTTCCCGGCCTACACCTCCGGAAAACGTGTCAGGGAGCATGCCAGGAGTGTGGGTTGAAGTCCTCGGAGCACGAGACCCGAAGATCGAAAGACTTATGACCAATACGGAGCAAAGGGAAGAAACCGTCGGGGGACCGCTTTTTACCCCAGGACGAGAAAACTGAGTCCGGGGCATTCCCGCTCGCGTTTTCTTGGGACGAGCACCGGAAGTCCTCGAGCTCAGCCCGTTTCCTTCGCTGCAAGTGCATTTCCAGTGGTTTCTGACACCGGACGAGCGTTCGCCACTCGTTGGAAGCTTCGGCCATCTTTTGGACCGTTTTGGGTCGCACCACAGTTCTCCCTCCAACGAGCTCGCTTCCCGACCTACACCTCCGGAAAACGTGTCAGGGAGCATGCCAGGAGTGTGTGTTGAAGTCCTCGGAGCACGAGACCCGAAGATCGAAAGACTTATGACCAATACGGAGCAAAGGGAAGAAACCGTCGGGGGACCGCTTTTTACCCCAGGACGAGAAAACTGAGTCCGGGGCATTCCCGCTCGCGTTTTCTTGGGACGAGCACCGGAAGTCCTCGAGCTCAGCCCGTTTCCTTCGCTGCAAGTGCATTTCCAGTGGTTTCTGACACCGGACGAGCGTTCGCCACTCGTTGGAAGCTTCGGCCATCTTTTGGACCGTTTTGGGTCGCACCACAGTTCTCCCTCCAACGAGCTCGCTTCCCGACCTACACCTCCGGAAAACGTGTCAGGGAGCATGCCAGAAGTGTGGGTTGAAGTCCTCGGAGCACGAGACCCGAAGATCGAAAGACTTATGACCGATACGGAGCAAAGGGAAGAAACCGTCGGGGGACCGCTTTTTACCCCAGGACGAGAAAACTGAGTCCGGGGCATTCCCGCTCGCGTTTTCTTGGGACGAGCACCGGAAGTCCTCGAGCTCAGCCCGTTTCCTTCGCTGCAAGTGCATTTCCAGTGGTTTCTGACACCGGACGAGCATTCGCCACTCGTTGGAAGCTTCGGCCATCTTTTGGACCGTTTTGGGTCGCACCACAGTTCTCCCTCCAACGAGCTCGCTTCCCGACCTACACCTCCGGAAAACGTGTCAGGGAGCATGCCAGGAGTGTGGGTTGAAGTCCTCGGAGCACGAGACCCGAAGATCGAAAGACTTATGACCAATACGGAGCAAAGGGAAGAAACCGTCGGGGGACCGCTTTTTACCCCAGGACGAGAAAACTGAGTCCGGGGCATTCCCGCTCGCGTTTTCTTGGGACGAGCACCGGAAGTCCTCGAGCTCAGCCCGTTTCCTTCGCTGCAAGTGCATTTCCAGTGGTTTCTGACACCGGACGAGCGTTCGCCACTCGTTGGAAGCTTCGGCCATCTTTTGGACCGTTTTGGGTCGCACCACAGTTCTCCCTCCAACGAGCTCGCTTCCCGACCTACACCTCCGGAAAACGTGTCAGGGAGCATGCCAGGAGTGTGGGTTGAAGTCCTCGGAGCACGAGACCCGAAGATCGAAAGACTTATGACCAATACGGAGCAAAGGGAAGAAACCGTCGGGGGACCGCTTTTTACCCCAGGACGAGAAAACTGAGTCCGGGGCATTCCCGCTCGCGTTTTCTTGGGACGAGCACCGGAAGTCCTCGAGCTCCGCCCGTTTCCTTCGCTGCAAGTGCATTTCCAGTGGTTTCTGACACCGGACGAGCGTTCGCCACTCGTTGGAAGCTTCGGCCATCTTTTGGACCGTTTTGGGTCGCACCACAGTTCTCCCTCCAACGAGCTCGCTTCCCGACCTACACCTCCGGAAAACGTGTCAGGGAGCATGCCAGGAGTGTGGGTTGAAGTCCTCGGAGCACGAGACCCGAAGATCGAAAGACTTATGACCGATACGGAGCAAAGGGAAGAAACCGTCGGGGGACCGCTTTTTACCCCAGGACGAGAAAACTGAGTCCGGGGCATTCCCGCTCGCGTTTTCTTGGGACGAGCACCGGAAGTCCTCGAGCTCAGCCCGTTTCCTTCGCTGCAAGTGCATTTCCAGTGGTTTCTGACACCGGACGAGCGTTCGCCACTCGTTGGAAGCTTCGGCCATCTTTTGGACCGTTTTGGGTCGCACCACAGTTCTCCCTCCAACGAGCTCGCTTCCCGACCTACACCTCCGGAAAACGTGTCAGGGAGCATGCCAGGAGTGTGGGTTGAAGTCCTCGGAGCACGAGACCCGAAGATCGAAAGACTTATGACCAATACGGAGCAAAGGGAAGAAACCGTCGGGGGACCGCTTTTTACCCCAGGACGAGAAAACTGAGTCCGGGGCATTCCCGCTCGCGTTTTCTTGGGACGAGCACCGGAAGTCCTCGAGCTCAGCCCGTTTCCTTCGCTGCAAGTGCATTTCCAGTGGTTTCTGACACCGGACGAGCGTTCGCCACTCGTTGGAAGCTTCGGACATCTTTTGGACCGTTTTGGGTCGCACCACAGTTCTCCCTCCAACGAGCTCGCTTCCCGACCTACACCTCCGGAAAACGTGTCAGGGAGCATGCCAGGAGTGTGGGTTGAAGTCCTCGGAGCACGAGACCCGAAGATCGAAAGACTTATGACCAATACGGAGCAAAGGGAAGAAACCGTCGGGGGACCGCTTTTTACCCCAGGACGAGAAAACTGAGTCCGGGGCATTCCCGCTCGCGTTTTCTTGGGACGAGCACCGGAAGTCCTCGAGCTCAGCCCGTTTCCTTCGCTGCAAGTGCATTTCCAGTGGTTTCTGACACCGGACGAGCGTTCGCCACTCGTTGGAAGCTTCGGCCATCTTTTGGACATTTTTGGGTCGCACCACAGTTCTCCCTCCAACGAGCTCGCTTCCCGACCTACACCTCCGGAAAACGTGTCAGGGAGCATGCCAGGAGTGTGGGTTGAAGTCCTCGGAGCACGAGACCCGAAGATCGAAAGACTTATGACCGATACGGAGCAAAGGGAAGAAACCGTCGGGGGACCGCTTTTTACCCCAGGACGAGAAAACTGAGTCCGGGGCATTCCCGCTCGCGTTTTCTTGGGACGAGCACCGGAAGTCCTCGAGCTCAGCCCGTTTCCTTCGCTGCAAGTGCATTTCCAGTGGTTTCTGACACCGGACGAGCGTTCGCCACTCGTTGGAAGCTTCGGCCATCTTTTGGACCGTTTTGGGTCGCACCACAGTTCTCCCTCCAACGAGCTCGCTTCCCGACCTACACCTCCGGAAAACGTGTCAGGGAGCATGCCAGGAGTGTGGGTTGAAGTCCTCGGAGCACGAGACCCGAAGATCGAAAGACTTATGACCGATACGGAGCAAAGGGAAGAAACCGTCGGGGGACCGCTTTTTACCCCAGGACGAGAAAACTGAGTCCGGGGCATTCCCGCTCGCGTTTTCTTGGGACGAGCACCGGAAGTCCTCGAGCTCAGCCCGTTTCCTTCGCTGCAAGTGCATTTCCAGTGGTTTCTGACACCGGACGAGCGTTCGCCACTCGTTGGAAGCTTCGGACATCTTTTGGACCGTTTTGGGTCGCACCACAGTTCTCCCTCCAACGAGCTCGCTTCCCGACCTACACCTCCGGAAAACGTGTCAGGGAGCATGCCAGGAGTGTGGGTTGAAGTCCTCGGAGCACGAGACCCGAAGATCGAAAGACTTATGACCAATACGGAGCAAAGGGAAGAAACCGTCGGGGGACCGCTTTTTACCCCAGGACGAGAAAACTGAGTCCGGGGCATTCCCGCTCGCGTTTTCTTGGGACGAGCACCGGAAGTCCTCGAGCTCAGCCCGTTTCCTTCGCTGCAAGTGCATTTCCAGTGGTTTCTGACACCGGACGAGCGTTCGCCACTCGTCGGAAGCTTCGGACATCTTTTGGACCGTTTTGGGTCGCACCACAGTTCTCCCTCCAACGAGCTCGCTTCCCGACCTATACCTCCGGAAAACGTGTCAGGGAGCATGCCAGGAGTGTGGGTTGAAGTCCTCGGAGCACGAGACCCGAAGATCGAAAGACTTATGACCAATACGGAGCAAAGGGAAGAAACCGTCGGGGGACCGCTTTTTACCCCAGGACGAGAAAACTGAGTCCGGGGCATTCCCGCTCGCGTTTTCTTGGGACGAGCACCGGAAGTCCTCGAGCTCAGCCCGTTTCCTTCGCTGCAAGTGCATTTCCAGTGGTTTCTGACACCGGACGAGCGTTCGCCACTCGTTGGAAGCTTCGGCCATCTTTTGGACCGTTTTGGGTCGCACCACAGTTCTCCCTCCAACGAGCTCGCTTCCCGACCTACACCTCCGGAAAACGTGTCAGGGAGCATGCCAGGAGTGTGGGTTGAAGTCCTCGGAGCACGAGACCCGAAGATCGAAAGACTTATGACCGATACGGAGCAAAGGGAAGAAACCGTCGGGGGACCGCTTTTTACCCCAGGACGAGAAAACTGAGTCCGGGGCATTCCCGCTCGCGTTTTCTTGGGACGAGCACCGGAAGTCCTCGAGCTCAGCCCGTTTCCTTCGCTGCAAGTGCATTTCCAGTGGTTTCTGACACCGGACGAGCATTCGCCACTCGTTGGAAGCTTCGGCCATCTTTTGGACCG
This sequence comes from Cucumis melo, assembly GCF_025177605.1. NCBI lineage: Eukaryota > Viridiplantae > Streptophyta > Magnoliopsida > Cucurbitales > Cucurbitaceae > Cucumis > Cucumis melo. The sequence goes on from NW_026123950.1 coordinate 38,517, forward strand.
TTTTGGGTCGCACCACAGTTCTCCCTCCAACGAGCTCGCTTCCCGACCTACACCTCCGGAAAACGTGTCAGGGAGCATGCCAGGAGTGTGGGTTGAAGTCCTCGGAGCACGAGACCCGAAGATCGAAAGACTTATGACCAATACGGAGCAAAGGGAAGAAACCGTCGGGGGACCGCTTTTTACCCCAGGACGAGAAAACTGAGTCCGGGGCATTCCCGCTCGCGTTTTCTTGGGACGAGCACCGGAAGTCCTCGAGCTCAGCCCGTTTCCTTCGCTGCAAGTGCATTTCCAGTGGTTTCTGACACCGGACGAGCGTTCGCCACTCGTTGGAAGCTTCGGCCATCTTTTGGACCGTTTTGGGTCGCACCACAATTCTCCCTCCAACGAGCTCGCTTCCCGACCTACACCTCCGGAAAACGTGTCAGGGAGCATGCCAGGAGTGTGGGTTGAAGTCCTCGGAGCACGAGACCCGAAGATCGAAAGACTTATGACCGATACGGAGCAAAGGGAAGAAACCGTCGGGGGACCGCTTTTTACCCCAGGACGAGAAAACTGAGTCCGGGGCATTCCCGCTCGCGTTTTCTTGGGACGAGCACCGGAAGTCCTCGAGCTCAGCCCGTTTCCTTCGCTGCAAGTGCATTTCCAGTGGTTTCTGACACCGGACGAGCGTTCGCCACTCGTTGGAAGCTTCGGACATCTTTTGGACCGTTTTGGGTCGCACCACAGTTCTCCCTCCAACGAGCTCGCTTCCCGACCTACACCTCCGGAAAACGTGTCAGGGAGCATGCCAGGAGTGTGGGTTGAAGTCCTCGGAGCACGAGACCCGAAGATCGAAAGACTTATGACCAATACGGAGCAAAGGGAAGAAACCGTCGGGGGACCGCTTTTTACCCCAGGACGAGAAAACTGAGTCCGGGGCATTCCCGCTCGCGTTTTCTTGGGACGAGCACCGGAAGTCCTCGAGCTCAGCCCGTTTCCTTCGCTGCAAGTGCATTTCCAGTGGTTTCTGACACCGGACGAGCGTTCGCCACTCGTCGGAAGCTTCGGACATCTTTTGGACCGTTTTGGGTCGCACCACAGTTCTCCCTCCAACGAGCTCGCTTCCCGACCTATACCTCCGGAAAACGTGTCAGGGAGCATGCCAGGAGTGTGGGTTGAAGTCCTCGGAGCACGAGACCCGAAGATCGAAAGACTTATGACCAATACGGAGCAAAGGGAAGAAACCGTCGGGGGACCGCTTTTTACCCCAGGACGAGAAAACTGAGTCCGGGGCATTCCCGCTCGCGTTTTCTTGGGACGAGCACCGGAAGTCCTCGAGCTCAGCCCGTTTCCTTCGCTGCAAGTGCATTTCCAGTGGTTTCTGACACCGGACGAGCGTTCGCCACTCGTTGGAAGCTTCGGCCATCTTTTGGACCGTTTTGGGTCGCACCACAGTTCTCCCTCCAACGAGCTCGCTTCCCGACCTACACCTCCGGAAAACGTGTCAGGGAGCATGCCAGGAGTGTGGGTTGAAGTCCTCGGAGCACGAGACCCGAAGATCGAAAGACTTATGACCGATACGGAGCAAAGGGAAGAAACCGTCGGGGGACCGCTTTTTACCCCAGGACGAGAAAACTGAGTCCGGGGCATTCCCGCTCGCGTTTTCTTGGGACGAGCACCGGAAGTCCTCGAGCTCAGCCCGTTTCCTTCGCTGCAAGTGCATTTCCAGTGGTTTCTGACACCGGACGAGCATTCGCCACTCGTTGGAAGCTTCGGCCATCTTTTGGACCGTTTTGGGTCGCACCACAGTTCTCCCTCCAACGAGCTCGCTTCCCGACCTACACCTCCGGAAAACGTGTCAGGGAGCATGCCAGGAGTGTGGGTTGAAGTCCTCGGAGCACGAGACCCGAAGATCGAAAGACTTATGACCAATACGGAGCAAAGGGAAGAAACCGTCGGGGGACCGCTTTTTACCCCAGGACGAGAAAACTGAGTCCGGGGCATTCCCGCTCGCGTTTTCTTGGGACGAGCACCGGAAGTCCTCGAGCTCCGCCCGTTTCCTTCGCTGCAAGTGCATTTCCAGTGGTTTCTGACACCGGACGAGCGTTCGCCACTCGTTGGAAGCTTCGGCCATCTTTTGGACCGTTTTGGGTCGCACCACAGTTCTCCCTCCAACGAGCTCGCTTCCCGACCTACACCTCCGGAAAACGTGTCAGGGAGCATGCCAGGAGTGTGGGTTGAAGTCCTCGGAGCACGAGACCCGAAGATCGAAAGACTTATGACCGATACGGAGCAAAGGGAAGAAACCGTCGGGGGACCGCTTTTTACCCCAGGACGAGAAAACTGAGTCCGGGGCATTCCCGCTCGCGTTTTCTTGGGACGAGCACCGGAAGTCCTCGAGCTCAGCCCGTTTCCTTCGCTGCAAGTGCATTTCCAGTGGTTTCTGACACCGGACGAGCGTTCGCCACTCGTTGGAAGCTTCGGCCATCTTTTGGACCGTTTTGGGTCGCACCACAGTTCTCCCTCCAACGAGCTCGCTTCCCGACCTACACCTCCGGAAAACGTGTCAGGGAGCATGCCAGGAGTGTGGGTTGAAGTCCTCGGAGCACGAGACCCGAAGATCGAAAGACTTATGACCAATACGGAGCAAAGGGAAGAAACCGTCGGGGGACCGCTTTTTACCCCAGGACGAGAAAACTGAGTCCGGGGCATTCCCGCTCGCGTTTTCTTGGGACGAGCACCGGAAGTCCTCGAGCTCAGCCCGTTTCCTTCGCTGCAAGTGCATTTCCAGTGGTTTCTGACACCGGACGAGCGTTCGCCACTCGTTGGAAGCTTCGGACATCTTTTGGACCGTTTTGGGTCGCACCACAGTTCTCCCTCCAACGAGCTCGCTTCCCGACCTACACCTCCGGAAAACGTGTCAGGGAGCATGCCAGGAGTGTGGGTTGAAGTCCTCGGAGCACGAGACCCGAAGATCGAAAGACTTATGACCAATACGGAGCAAAGGGAAGAAACCGTCGGGGGACCGCTTTTTACCCCAGGACGAGAAAACTGAGTCCGGGGCATTCCCGCTCGCGTTTTCTTGGGACGAGCACCGGAAGTCCTCGAGCTCAGCCCGTTTCCTTCGCTGCAAGTGCATTTCCAGTGGTTTCTGACACCGGACGAGCGTTCGCCACTCGTTGGAAGCTTCGGCCATCTTTTGGACCGTTTTGGGTCGCACCACAGTTCTCCCTCCAACGAGCTCGCTTCCCGACCTACACCTCCGGAAAACGTGTCAGGGAGCATGCCAGGAGTGTGGGTTGAAGTCCTCGGAGCACGAGACCCGAAGATCGAAAGACTTATGACCGATACGGAGCAAAGGGAAGAAACCGTCGGGGGACCGCTTTTTACCCCAGGACGAGAAAACTGAGTCCGGGGCATTCCCGCTCGCGTTTTCTTGGGACGAGCACCGGAAGTCCTCGAGCTCAGCCCGTTTCCTTCGCTGCAAGTGCATTTCCAGTGGTTTCTGACACCGGACGAGCGTTCGCCACTCATTGGAAGCTTCGGCCATCTTTTGGACCGTTTTGGGTCGCACCACAGTTCTCCCTCCAACGAGCTCGCTTCCCGACCTACACCTCCGGAAAACGTGTCAGGGAGCATGCCAGGAGTGTGGGTTGAAGTCCTCGGAGCACGAGACCCGAAGATCGAAAGACTTATGACCGATACGGAGCAAAGGGAAGAAACCGTCGGGGGACCGCTTTTTACCCCAGGACGAGAAAACTGAGTCCGGGGCATTCCCGCTCGCGTTTTCTTGGGACGAGCACCGGAAGTCCTCGAGCTCAGCCCGTTTCCTTCGCTGCAAGTGCATTTCCAGTGGTTTCTGACACCGGACGAGCGTTCGCCACTCGTTGGAAGCTTCGGACATCTTTTGGACCGTTTTGGGTCGCACCACAGTTCTCCCTCCAACGAGCTCGCTTCCCGACCTACACCTCCGGAAAACGTGTCAGGGAGCATGCCAGGAGTGTGGGTTGAAGTCCTCGGAGCACGAGACCCGAAGATCGAAAGACTTATGACCAATACGGAGCAAAGGGAAGAAACCGTCGGGGGACCGCTTTTTACCCCAGGACGAGAAAACTGAGTCCGGGGCATTCCCGCTCGCGTTTTCTTGGGACGAGCACCGGAAGTCCTCGAGCTCAGCCCGTTTCCTTCGCTTCAAGTGCATTTCCAGTGGTTTCTGACACCGGACGAGCGTTCGCCACTCGTCGGAAGCTTCGGACATCTTTTGGACCGTTTTGGGTCGCACCACAGTTCTCCCTCCAACGAGCACGCTTCCCGACCTATACCTCCGGAAAACGTGTCAGGGAGCATGCCAGGAGTGTGGGTTGAAGTCCTCGGAGCACGAGACCCGAAGATCGAAAGACTTATGACCAATACGGAGCAAAGGGAAGAAACCGTCGGGGGATCGCTTTTTACCCCAGGACGAGAAAACTGAGTCCGGGGCATTCCCGCTCGCGTTTTCTTGGGACGAGCACCGGAAGTCCTCAAGCTCAGCCCGTTTCCTTCGCTGCAAGTGCATTTCCAGTGGTTTCTGACACCGGACGAGCGTTCGCCACTCGTTGGAAGCTTCGGACATCTTTTGGACCGTTTTGGGTCGCACCACAGTTCTCCCTCCAACGAGCTCGCTTCCCGACCTATACCTCCGGAAAACGTGTCAGGGAGCATGCCAGGAGTGTGGGTTGAAGTCCTCGGAGCATGAGACCCGAAGATCGAAAGACTTATGACCAATACGGAGCAAAGGGAAGAAACCGTCGGGGGACCGCTTTTTACCCCAGGACGAGAAAACTGAGTCCGGGGCATTCCCGCTCGCGTTTTCTTGGGACGAGCACCGGAAGTCCTCGAGCTCAGCCCGTTTCCTTCGCTGCAAGTGCATTTCCAGTGGTTTCTGACACCGGACGAGCGTTCGCCACTCGTCGGAAGCTTCGGACATCTTTTGGACCGTTTTGGGTCGCACCACAGTTCTCCCTCCAACGAGCTCGCTTCCCGACCTATACCTCCGGAAAACGTGTCAGGGAGCATGCCAGGAGTGTGGGTTGAAGTCCTCGGAGCACGAGACCCGAAGATCGAAAGACTTATGACCAATACGGAGCAAAGGGAAGAAACCGTCGGGGGACCGCTTTTTACCCCAGGACGAGAAAACTGAGTCCGGGGCATTCCCGCTCGCGTTTTCTTGGGACGAGCACCGGAAGTCCTCGAGCTCAGCCCGTTTCCTTCGCTGCAAGTGCATTTCCAGTGGTTTCTGACACCGGACGAGCGTTCGCCACTCGTTGGAAGCTTCGGCCATCTTTTGGACCGTTTTGGGTCGCTCCACAGTTCTCCCTCCAACGAGCTCGCTTCCCGACCTATACCTCCGGAAAACGTGTCGGGGAGCATGCCAGGAGTGTGGGTTGAAGTCCTCGGAGCACGAGACCCGAAGATCGAAAGACTTATGACCAATACGGAGCAAAGGGAAGAAACCGTCGGGGGACCGCTTTTTACCCCAGGACGAGAAAACTGAGTCCGGGGCATTCCCGCTCGCGTTTTCTTGGGACGAGCACCGGAAGTCCTCGAGGTCAGCCCGTTTCCTTCGCTGCAAGTGCATTTCCAGTGGTTTCTGACACCGGACGAGCGTTCGCCACTCGTTGGAAGCTACGGCCATCTTTTGGACCGTTTTGGGTCGCACCACAGTTCTCTCTCCAACGAGCTCGCTTCCCGACCTATACCTCCGGAAAAGGTGTCAGGGAGCATGCCAGGAGTGTGGGTTGAAGTCCTCGGAGCACGAGACCCGAAGATCGAAAGACTTATGACCAATACGGAGCAAAGGGAAGAAACCGTCGGGGGACCGCTTTTTACCCCAGGACGAGAAAACTGAGTCCGGGGCATTCCCGCTCGCGTTTTCTTGGGACGAGCACCGGAAGTCCTCGAGCTCAGCCCGTTTCCTTCGCTGCAAGTGCATTTCCAGTGGTTTCTGACACCGGACGAGCGTTCGCCACTCGTTGGAAGCTTCGGCCATCTTTTGGACCGTTTTGGGTCGCTCCACAGTTCTCCCTCCAACGAGCTCGCTTCCCGACCTATACCTCCGGAAAACGTGTCGGGGAGCATGCCAGGAGTGTGGGTTGAAGTCCTTGGAGCACGAGACCCGAAGATCGAAAGACTTATGACCAATACGGAGCAAAGGGAAGAAACCGTCGGGGGACCGCTTTTTACCCCAGGACGAGAAAACTGAGTCCGGGGCATTCCCGCTCGCGTTTTCTTGGGACGAGCACCGGAAGTCCTCGAGCTCGGCCCGTTTCCTTCGCTGCAAGTGCATTTCCAGTGGTTTCTGACACCGGACGAGCGTTCGCCAGTCGTTGGAAGCTTCGGCCATCTTTTGGACCGTTTTGGGTCGCACCACAGTTCTCCCTCCAACGAGCTCGCTTCCCGACCTATACCTCCGGAAAACGTGTCGGGGAGCATGCCAGGAGTGTGGGTTGAAGTCCTCGGAGCACGAGACCCGAAGATCGAAAGACTTATGACCAATACGGAGCAAAGGGAAGAAACCGTCGGGGGACCGCTTTTTACCCCAGGACTAGAAAACTGAGTCCGGGGCATTCCCGCTCGCGTTTTCTTGGGACGAGCACCGGAAGTCCTCGAGCTCGGCCCGTTTCCTTCGCTGCAAGTGCATTTCCAGTGGTTTCTGACACCGGACGAGCGTTCGCCACTCGTTGGAAGCTTCGGCCATCTTTTGGACCGTTTTGGGTCGCACCACAGTTCTCCCTCCAACGAGCTCGCTTCCCGACCTATACCTCCGGAAAACGTGTCAGGGAGCATGCCAGGAGTGTGGGTTGAAGTCCTCGGAGCACGAGACCCGAAGATCGAAAGACTTATGACCAATACGGAGCAAAGGGAAGAAACCGTCGGGGGACCGCTTTTTACCCCAGGACTAGAAAACTGAGTCCGGGGCATTCCCGCTCGCGTTTTCTTGGGACGAGCACCGGAAGTCCTCGAGCTCGGCCCGTTTCCTTCGCTGCAAGTGCATTTCCAGTGGTTTCTGACACCGGACGAGCGTTCGCCACTCGTTGGAAGCTTCGGCCATCTTTTGGACCGTTTTGGGTCGCACCACAGTTCTCCCTCCAACGAGCTCGCTTCCCGACCTATACCTCCGGAAAACGTGTCAGGGAGCATGCCAGGAGTGTGGGTTGAAGTCCTCGGAGCACGAGACCCGAAGATCGAAACACTTATGACCAATACGGAGCAAAGGGAAGAAACCGTCGGGGGACCGCTTTTTACCCCAGGACGAGAAAACTGAGTCCGGGGCATTCCCGCTCGCGTTTTCTTGGGACGAGCACCGGAAGTCCTCGAGCTCGGCCCGTTTCCTTCGCTGCAAGTGCATTTCCAGTGGTTTCTGACACCGGACGAGCGTTCGCCACTCGTTGGAAGCTTCGGCCATCTTTTGGACCGTTTTGGGTCGCACCACAGTTCTCCCTCCAACGAGCTCGCTTCCCGACCTATACCTCCGGAAAACGTGTCAGGGAGCATGCCAGGAGTGTGGGTTGAAGTCCTCGGAGCACGAGACCCGAAGATCGAAAGACTTATGACCAATACGGAGCAAAGGGAAGAAACCGTCGGGGGACCGCTTTTTACCCCAGGACGAGAAAACTGAGTCCGGGGCATTCCCGCTCGCGTTTTCTTGGGACGAGCACCGGAAGTCCTCGAGCTCGGCCCGTTTCCTTCGCTGCAAGTGCATTTCCAGTGGTTTCTGACACCGGACGAGCGTTCGCCACTCGTTGGAAGCTTCGGCCATCTTTTGGACCGTTTTGGGTCGCACCACAGTTCTCCCTCCAACGAGCTCGCTTCCCGACCTATACCTCCGGAAAACGTGTCAGGGAGCATGCCAGGAGTGTGGGTTGAAGTCCTCGGAGCACGAGACCCGAAGATCGAAAGACTTATGACCAATACGGAGCAAAGGGAAGAAACCGTCAGGGGACCGCTTTTTACCCCAGGACGAGAAAACTGAGTCCGGGGCATTCCCGCTCGCGTTTTCTTGGGACGAGCACCGGAAGTCCTCGAGCTCGGCCCGTTTCCTTCGCTGCAAGTGCATTTCCAGTGGTTTCTGACACCGGACGAGCGTTCGCCACTCGTTGGAAGCTTCGGCCATCTTTTGGACCGTTTTGGGTCGCACCACAGTTCTCCCTCCAACGAGCTCGCTTCCCGACCTATACCTCCGGAAAACGTGTCAGGGAGCATGCCAGGAGTGTGGGTTGAAGTCCTCGGAGCACGAGACCCGAAGATCGAAAGACTTATGACCAATACGGAGCAAAGGGAAGAAACCGTCGGGGGACCGCTTTTTACCCCAGGACGAGAAAACTGAGTCCGGGGCATTCCCGCTCGCGTTTTCTTGGGACGAGCACCGGAAGTCCTCGAGCTCGGCCCGTTTCCTTCGCTGCAAGTGCATTTCCAGTGGTTTCTGACACCGGACGAGCGTTCGCCACTCGTTGGAAGCTTCGGCCATCTTTTGGACCGTTTTGGGTCGCACCACAGTTCTCCCTCCAACGAGCTCGCTTCCCGACCTATACCTCCGGAAAACGTGTCAGGGAGCATGCCAGGAGTGTGGGTTGAAGTCCTCGGAGCACGAGACCCGAAGATCGAAAGACTTATGACCAATACGGAGCAAAGGGAAGAAACCGTCGGCGGACCGCTTTTTACCCCAGGACGAGAAAACTGAGTCCGGGGCATTCCCGCTCGCGTTTTCTTGGGACGAGCACCGGAAGTCCTCGAGCTCGGCCCGTTTCCTTCGCTGCAAGTGCATTTCCAGTGGTTTCTGACACCGGACGAGCGTTCGCCACTCGTTGGAAGCTTCGGCCATCTTTTGGACCGTTTTGGGTCGCACCACAGTTCTCCCTCCAACGAGCTCGCTTCCCGACCTATACCTCCGGAAAACGTGTCAGGGAGCATGCCAGGAGTGTGGGTTGAAGTCCTCGGAGCACGAGACTCGAAGATCGAAAGACTTATGACCAATACGGAGCAAAGGGAAGAAACCGTCGGGGGACCGCTTTTTACCCCAGGACGAGAAAACTGAGTCCGGGGCATTCCCGCTCGCGATTTCTTGGGACGAGCACCAGAAGTCCTCGAGCTCGGCCCGTTTCCTTCGCTGCAAGTGCATTTCCAGTGGTTTCTGACACCGGACGAGCGTTCGCCACTCGTTGGAAGCTTCGGCCATCTTTTGGACCGTTTTGGGTCGCACCACAGTTCTCCCTCCAACGAGCTGGCTTCCCGACCTATACCTCCGGAAAACGTGTCAGGGAGCATGCCAGGAGTGTGGGTTGAAGTCCTCGGAGCACGAGACCCGAAGATCGAAAGACTTATGACCAATACGGAGCAAAGGGAAGAAACCGTCGGGGGACCGCTTTTTACCCCAGGACGAGAAAACTGAGTCCGGGGCATTCCCGCTCGCGTTTTCTTGGGACGAGCACCGGAAGTCCTCGAGCTCGGCCCGTTTCCTTCGCTGCAAGTGCATTTCCAGTGGTTTCTGACACCGGACGAGCGTTCGCCACTCGTTGGAAGCTTCGGCCATCTTTTGGACCGTTTTGGGTCGCACCACAGTTCTCCCTCCAACGAGCTCGCTTCCCGACCTATACCTCCGGAAAACGTGTCAGGGAGCATGCCAGGAGTGTGGGATGAAGTCCTCGGAGCACGAGACCCGAAGATCGAAAGACTTATGACCAATACGGAGCAAAGGGAAGAAACCGTCGGGGGACCGCTTTTTACCCCAGGACGAGAAAACTGAGTCCGGGGCATTCCCGCTCGCGTTTTCTTGGGACGAGCACCGGAAGTCCTCGAGCTCGGCCCGTTTCCTTCGCTGCAAGTGCATTTCCAGTGGTTTCTGACACCGGACGAGCGTTCGCCACTCGTTGGAAGCTTCGGCCATCTTTTGGACCGTTTTGGGTCGCACCACAGTTCTCCCTCCAACGAGCTCGCTTCCCGACCTATACCTCCGGAAAACGTGTCAGGGAGCATGCCAGGAGTGTGGGTTGAAGTCCTCGGAGCACGAGACCCGAAGATCGAAAGACTTATGACCAATACGGAGCAAAGGGAAGAAACCGTCGGGGGACCGCTTTTTACCCCAGGACGAGAAAACTGAGTCCGGGGCATTCCCGCTCGCGTTTTCTTGGGACGAGCACCGGAAGTCCTCGAGCTCGGCCCGTTTCCTTCGCTGCAAGTGCATTTCCAGTGGTTTCTGACACCGGACGAGCGTTCGCCACTCGTTGGAAGCTTCGGCCATCTTTTGGACCGTTTTGGGTCGCACCACAGTTCTCCCTCCAACGAGCTCGCTTCCCGACCTATACCTCCGGAAAACGTGTCAGGGAGCATGCCAGGAGTGTGGGTTGAAGTCCTCGGAGCACGAGACCCGAAGATCGAAAGACTTATGACCAATACGGAGCAAAGGGAAGAAACCGTCAGGGGACCGCTTTTTACCCCAGGACAAGAAAACTGAGTCCGGGGCATTCCCGCTCGCGTTTTCTTGGGACGAGCACCGGAAGTCCTCGAGCTCGGCCCGTTTCCTTCGCTGCAAGTGCATTTCCAGTGGTTTCTGACACCGGACGAGCGTTCGCCACTCGTTGGAAGCTTCGGCCATCTTTTGGACCGTTTTGGGTCGCACCACAGTTCTCCCTCCAACGAGCTCGCTTCCCGACCTATACCTCCGGAAAACGTGTCAGGGAGCATGCCAGGAGTGTGGGTTGAAGTCCTCGGAGCACGAGACCCGAAGATCGAAAGACTTATGACCAATACGGAGCAAAGGGAAGAAACCGTCGGGGGACCGCTTTTTACCCCAGGACGAGAAAACTGAGTCCGGGGCATTCCCGCTCGCGTTTTCTTGGGACGAGCACCGGAAGTCCTCGAGCTCGGCCCGTTTCCTTCGCTGCAAGTGCATTTCCAGTGGTTTCTGACACCGGACGAGCGTTCGCCACTCGTTGGAAGCTTCGGCCATCTTTTGGACCGTTTTGGGTCGCACCACAGTTCTCCCTCCAACGAGCTCGCTTCCCGACCTATACCTCCGGAAAACGTGTCAGGGAGCATGCCAGGAGTGTGGGTTGAAGTCCTCGGAGCACGAGACTCGAAGATCGAAAGACTTATGACCAATACGGAGCAAAGGGAAGAAACCGTCGGGGGACCGCTTTTTACCCCAGGACGAGAAAACTGAGTCCGGGGCATTCCCGCTCGCGATTTCTTGGGACGAGCACCAGAAGTCCTCGAGCTCGGCCCGTTTCCTTCGTTGCAAGTGCATTTCCAGTGGTTTCTGACACCGGACGAGCGTTCGCCACTCGTTGGAAGCTTCGGCCATCTTTTGGACCGTTTTGGGTCGCACCACAGTTCTCCCTCCAACGAGCTGGCTTCCCGACCTATACCTCCGGAAAACGTGTCAGGGAGCATGCCAGGAGTGTGGGTTGAAGTCCTCGGAGCACGAGACCCGAAGATCGAAAGACTTATGACCAATACGGAGCAAAGGGAAGAAACCGTCGGGGGACCGCTTTTTACCCCAGGACGAGAAAACTGAGTCCGGGGCATTCCCGCTCGCGTTTTCTTGGGACGAGCACCGGAAGTCCTCGAGCTCGGCCCGTTTCCTTCGCTGCAAGTGCATTTCCAGTGGTTTCTGACACCGGACGAGCGTTCGCCACTCGTTGGAAGCTTCGGCCATCTTTTGGACCGTTTTGGGTCGCACCACAGTTCTCCCTCCAACGAGCTCGCTTCCCGACCTATACCTCCGGAAAACGTGTCAGGGAGCATGCCAGGAGTGTGGGTTGAAGTCCTCGGAGCACGAGACCCGAAGATCGAAAGACTTATGACCAATACGGAGCAAAGGGAAGAAACCGTCGGGGGACCGCTTTTTACCCCAGGACGAGAAAACTGAGTCCGGGGCATTCCCGCTCGCGTTTTCTTGGGACGAGCACCGGAAGTCCTCGAGCTCAGCCCGTTTCCTTCGCTGCAAGTGCATTTCCAGTGGTATCTGACACCGGACGAGCGTTCGCCACTCGTTGGAAGCTTCGGCCATCTTTTGGACCGTTTTGGGTCGCACCACAGTTCTCCCTCCAACGAGCTCGCTTCCCGACCTATACCTCCGGAAAACGTGTCAGGGAGCATGCCAGGAGTGTGGGTTGAAGTCCTCGGAGCACGAGACCCGAAGATCGAAAGACTTATGACCAATACGGAGCAAAGGGAAGAAACCGTCGGGGGACCGCTTTTTACCCCAGGACGAGAAAACTGAGTCCGGGGCATTCCCGCTCGCGTTTTCTTGGGACGAGCACCGGAAGTCCTCGAGCTCAGCCCGTTTCCTTCGCTGCAAGTGCATTTCCAGTGGTTTCTGACACCGGACGAGCGTTCGCCACTCGTTGGAAGCTTCGGCCATCTTTTGAACCGTTTTGGGTCGCACCACAGTTCTCCCTCCAACGAGCTCGCTTCCCGACCTATACCTCCGGAAAACGTGTCAGGGAGCATGTTTGGAGTGTGGGTTGAAGTCCTCGGAGCACGAGACCCGAAGATCGAAAGACTTATGACCAATACGGAGCAAAGGGAAGAAACCGTCGGGGGACCGCTTTTTACCCCAAGACGAGAAAACTGAGTCCGGGGCATTCCCGCTCGCGTTTCTTGGGACGAGCACCGGAAGTCCTCGAGCTCAGCCCGTTTCCTTCGCTGCAAGTGCATTTCCAGTGGTTTCTGACACCGGACGAGCGTTCGCCACTCGTTGGAAGCTTCGGCCATCTTTTGGACCGTTTTGGGTCGCACCACAGTTCTCCCTCCAACGAGCTCGCTTCCCGACCTATACCTCTGGAAAACGTGTCAGGGAGCATGCCAGGAGTGTGGGTTGAAGTCCTCGGAGCACGAGACCCGAAGATCGAAAGACTTATGACCAATACGGAGCAAAGGGAAGAAACCGTCGGGGGACCGCTTTTTACCTCAGGACGAGAAAACTGAGTCCGGGGCATTCCCGCTCGTGTTTTCTTGGGATGAGCACTGGAAGTCATCGAGCTCAGCCCGTTTCCTTCGCTGCAAGTGCATTTCCAGTGGTTTCTGACACCGGACGAGCGTTCGCCACTCGTTGGAAGCTTCGGCCATCTTTTGGACCGTTTTGGGTCGCACCACAGTTCTCCCTCCAACGAGCTCGCTTCCCGACCTAGACCTCCGGAAAACGTGTCAGGGAGCATGCCAGGAGTGTGGGTTGAAGTCCTCGGAGCACGAGACCCGAAGATCGAAAGACTTATGACCAATACGGAGCAAAGGGAAGAAACCGTCGGGGGACCGCTTTTTACCCCAGGACGAGAAAACTGAGTCCGGGGCATTCCCGCTCGCGTTTTCTTGGGACGAGAACCGGAAGTCCTCGAGCTCAGCCCGTTTCCTTCGCTGCAAGTGCATTTCCAGTGGTTTCTGACACCGGACGAGCGTTCGCCACTCGTTGGAAGCTTCGGCCATCTTTTGGACCGTTTTGGGTCACACCACAGTTCTCCCTCCAACGAGCTCGCTTCCCGACCTATACCTCCGGAAAACGTGTCAGGGAGCATGTTTGGAGTGTGGGTTGAAGTCCTCGGAGCACGAGACCCGAAGATCGAAAGACTTATGACCAATACGGAGCAAAGGGAAGAAACCGTCGGGGGACCGCTTTTTACCCCAAGACGAGAAAACTGAGTCCGGGGCATTCCCGCTCGCGTTTCTTGGGACGAGCACCGGAAGTCCTCGAGCTCAGCCCGTTTCCTTCGCTGCAAGTGCATTTCCAGTGGTTTCTGACACCGGACGAGCGTTCGCCACTCGTTGGAAGCTTCGGCCATCTTTTGGACCGTTTTGGGTCGCACCACAGTTCTCCCTCCAACGAGCTCGCTTCCCGACCTATACCTCCGGAAAACGTGTCAGGGAGCATGCCAGGAGTGTGGGTTGAAGTCCTCGGAGCACGAGACCCGAAGATCGAAAGACTTATGACCAATACGGAGCAAAGGGAAGAAACCGTCGGGGGACCGCTTTTTACCCCAGGACGAGAAAACTGAGTCCGGGGCATTCCCGCTCGCGTTTTCTTGGGACGAGCACCGGAAGTCCTCGAGCTCAGCCCGTTTCCTTCGCTGCAAGTGCATTTCCAGTGGTTTCTGACACCGGACGAGCGTTCGCCACTCGTTGGAAGCTTCGGCCATCTTTTGAACCGTTTTGGGTCGCACCACAGTTCTCCCTCCAACGAGCTCGCTTCCCGACCTATACCTCCGGAAAACGTGTCAGGGAGCATGTTTGGAGTGTGGGTTGAAGTCCTCGGAGCACGAGACCCGAAGATCGAAAGACTTATGACCAATACGGAGCAAAGGGAAGAAACCGTCGGGGGACCGCTTTTTACCCCAAGACGAGAAAACTGAGTCCGGGGCATTCCCGCTCGCGTTTCTTGGGACGAGCACCGGAAGTCCTCGAGCTCAGCCCGTTTCCTTCGCTGCAAGTGCATTTCCAGTGGTTTCTGACACCGGACGAGCGTTCGCCACTCGTTGGAAGCTTCGGCCATCTTTTGGACCGTTTTGGGTCGCACCACAGTTCTCCCTCCAACGAGCTCGCTTCCCGACCTATACCTCTGGAAAACGTGTCAGGGAGCATGCCAGGAGTGTGGGTTGAAGTCCTCGGAGCACGAGACCCGAAGATCGAAAGACTTATGACCAATACGGAGCAAAGGGAAGAAACCGTCGGGGGACCGCTTTTTACCTCAGGACGAGAAAACTGAGTCCGGGGCATTCCCGCTCGTGTTTTCTTGGGATGAGCACTGGAAGTCATCGAGCTCAGCCCGTTTCCTTCGCTGCAAGTGCATTTCCAGTGGTTTCTGACACCGGACGAGCGTTCGCCACTCGTTGGAAGCTTCGGCCATCTTTTGGACCGTTTTGGGTCGCACCACAGTTCTCCCTCCAACGAGCTCGCTTCCCGACCTAGACCTCCGGAAAACGTGTCAGGGAGCATGCCAGGAGTGTGGGTTGAAGTCCTCGGAGCACGAGACCCGAAGATCGAAAGACTTATGACCAATACGGAGCAAAGGGAAGAAACCGTCGGGGGACCGCTTTTTACCCCAGGACGAGAAAACTGAGTCCGGGGCATTCCCGCTCGCGTTTTCTTGGGACGAGAACCGGAAGTCCTCGAGCTCAGCCCGTTTCCTTCGCTGCAAGTGCATTTCCAGTGGTTTCTGACACCGGACGAGCGTTCGCCACTCGTTGGAAGCTTCGGCCATCTTTTGGACCGTTTTGGGTCACACCACAGTTCTCCCTCCAACGAGCTCGCTTCCCGACCTATACCTCCGGAAAACGTGTCAGGGAGCATGCCAGAAGTGTGGGTTGAAGTCCTCGGAGCACGAGACCCGAAGATCGAAAGACTTATGACCAATACGGAGCAAAGGGAAGAAACCGTCGGGGGACCGCTTTTTACCCCAGGACGAGAAAACTGAGTCCGGGGCATTCCCGCTCACGTTTTCTTGGGACGAGCACCGGAAGTCCTCGAGCTCAGCCCGTTTCCTTCGCTGCAAGTGCATTTCCAGTGCTTTCTGACACCGGACGAGCGTTCGCCACTCGTTGGAAGCTTCGGCCATCTTTTGGACCGTTTTGGGTCGCACCACAGTTCTCCCTCCAACGAGCTCGCTTCCCGACCTATACCTCCGGAAAACGTGTCAGGGAGCATGCCAGGAGTGTGGGTTGAAGTCCTCGGAGCACGAGACCCGAAGATCGAAAGACTTATGACCAATACGGAGCAAAGGGAAGAAACCGTCGGGGGACCGCTTTTTACCCCAGGACGAGAAAACTGAGTCCGGGGCATTCTCGCTCGCGTTTTCTTGGGACGAGCACCGGACGTCCTCGAGCTCAGCCCGTTTCCTTCGCTGCAAGTGCATTTCCAGTGGTTTCTGACACCGGACGAGCGTTCGCCACTCGTTGGAAGCTTCGGCCATCTTTTGGACCGTTTTGGGTCGCGCCACAGTTCTCCCTCCAACGAGCTCGCTTCCCGACCTATACCTCCGGAAAACGTGTCAGGGAGCATGCCAGGAGTGTGGGTTGAAGTCCTCGGAGCACGAGACCCGAAGATCGAAAGACTTATGACCAATACGGAGCAAAGGGAAGAAACCGTCGGGGGACCGCTTTTTACCCCAAGACGAGAAAACTGAGTCCGGGGCATTCCCGCTCGCGTTTTCTTGGGACGAGCACCGGAAGTCCTCGAGCTCAGCCCGTTTCCTTCGCTGCAAGTGCATTTCCAGTGGTTTCTGACACCGGACGAGCGTTCGCCACTCGTTGGAAGCTTCGGCCATCTTTTGGACCGTTTTGGGTCGCACCACAGTTCTCCCTCCAACGAGCTCGCTTCCCGACCTATACCTCTGGAAAACGTGTCAGGGAGCATGCCAGGAGTGTGGGTTGAAGTCCTCGGAGCACGAGACCCGAAGATCGAAAGACTTATGACCAATACGGAGCAAAGGGAAGAAACCGTCGGGGGACCGCTTTTTACCTCAGGACGAGAAAACTGAGTCCGGGGCATTCCCGCTCGTGTTTTCTTGGGATGAGCACCGGAAGTCATCGAGCTCAGCCCGTTTCCTTCGCTGCAAGTGCATTTCCAGTGGTTTCTGACACCGGACGAGCGTTCGCCACTCGTTGGAAGCTTCGGCCATCTTTTGGACCGTTTTGGGTCGCACCACAGTTCTCCCTCCAACGAGCTCGCTTCCCGACCTAGACCTCCGGAAAACGTGTCAGGGAGCATGCCAGGAGTGTGGGTAGAAGTCCTCGGAGCACGAGACCCGAAGATCGAAAGACTTATGACCAATACGAAGCAAAGGGAAGAAACCGTCGGGGGACCGCTTTTTACCCCAGGACGAGAAAACTGAGTCCGGGGCATTCTCGCTCGCGTTTTCTTGGGACGAGCACCGGAAGTCCTCGAGCTCAGCCCGTTTCCTTCGCTGCAAGTGCATTTCCAGTGGTTTCTGACACCGGACGAGCGTTCGCCACTCGTTGGAAGCTTCGGCCATCTTTTGGACCGTTTTGGGTCGCACCACAGTTCTCCCTCCAACGAGCTCGCTTCCCGACCTAGACCTCCGGAAAACGTGTCAGGGAGCATGCCAGGAGTGTGGGTAGAAGTCCTCGGAGCACGAGACCCGAAGATCGAATGACTTATGACCAATACGAAGCAAAGGGAAGAAACCGTCGGGGGACCGCTTTTTACCCCAGGACGAGAAAACTGAGTCCGGGGCATTCTCGCTCGCGTTTTCTTGGGACGAGCACCGGAAGTCCTCGAGCTCAGCCCGTTTCCTTCGCTGCAAGTGCATTTCCAGTGGTTTCTGACACCGGACGAGCGTTCGCCACTCGTTGGAAGCTTCGGCCATCTTTTGGACCGTTTTGGGTCGCACCACAGTTCTCCCTCCAACGAGCTCGCTTCCCGACCTATACCTCCGGAAAACGTGTCAGGGAGCATGCCAGGAGTGTGGGTTGAAGTCCTCGGAGCACGAGACCCGAAGATCGAAAGACTTATGACCAATACGGAGCAAAGGGAAGAAACCGTCGGGGGACCGCTTTTTACCCCAGGACGAGAAAACTGAGTCCGGGGCATTCTCGCTCGCGTTTTCTTGGGACGAGCACCGGACGTCCTCGAGCTCAGCCCGTTTCCTTCGCTGCAAGTGCATTTCCAGTGGTTTCTGACACCGGACGAGCGTTCGCCACTCGTTGGAAGCTTCGGCCATCTTTTGGACCGTTTTGGGTCGCGCCACAGTTCTCCCTCCAACGAGCTCGCTTCCCGACCTATACCTCCGGAAAACGTGTCAGGGAGCATGCCAGGAGTGTGGGTTGAAGTCCTCGGAGCACGAGACCCGAAGATCGAAAGACTTATGACCAATACGGAGCAAAGGGAAGAAACCGTCGGGGGACCGCTTTTTACCCCAGGACGAGAAAACTGAGTCCGGGGCATTCCCGCTCGCGTTTTCTTGGGACGAGCACCGGAAGTCCTCGAGCTCCGCCCGTTTCCTTCGCTGCAAGTGCATTTCCAGTGGTTTCTGACACCGGACGAGCGTTCGCCACTCGTTGGAAGCTTCGGCCATCTTTTGGACCGTTTTGGGTCGCGCCACAGTTCTCCCTCCAACGAGCTCGCTTCCCGACCTATACCTCCGGAAAACGTGTCAGGGAGCATGCCAGGAGTGTGGGTTGAAGTCCTCGGAGCACGAGACCCGAAGATCGAAAGACTTATGACCAATACGGAGCAAAGGGAAGAAACCGTCGGGGGACCGCTTTTTACCCCAGGACGAGAAAACTGAGTCCGGGGCATTCCCGCTCGCGTTTTCTTGGGACGAGCACCGGAAGTCCTCGAGCTCAGCCCGTTTCCTTCGCTGCAAGTGCATTTCCAGTGGTTTCTGACACCGGACGAGCGTTCGCCACTCGTTGGAAGCTTCGGCCATCTTTTGGACCGTTTTGGGTCGCACCACATTTCTCCCTCCAACGAGCTCGCTTCCCGACCTATACCTCCGGAAAACGTGTCAGGGAGCATGCTAGGAGTGTGGGTTGAAGTCCTCGGAGCACGAGACCCGAAGATCGAAAGATTTATGACCAATACGGAGCAAAGGGAAGAAACCGTCGGGGGACCGCTTTTTACCCCAGGACGAGAAAACTGAGTCCGGGGCATTCCCGCTCGCGTTTTCTTGGGACGAGCACCGGAAGTCCTCGAGCTCAGCCCGTTTCCTTCGCTGCAAGTGCATTTCCAGTGGTTTCTGACACCGGACGAGCGTTCGCCACTCGTTGGAAGCTTCGGCCATCTTTTGGACCGTTTTGGGTCGCGCCAAAGTTCTCCCTCCAACGAGCTCGCTTCCCGACCTATACCTCCGGAAAACGTGTCAGGGAGCATGCCAGGAGTGTGGGTTGAAGTCCTCGGAGCACGAGACCCGAAGATCGAAAGACTTATGACCAATACGGAGCAAAGGGAAGAAACCGTCGGGGGACCGCTTTTTACCCCAGGACGAGAAAACTGAGTCCGGGGCATTCCCGCTCGCGTTTTCTCGGGACGAGCACCGGAAGTCCTCGAGCTCAGCCCGTTTCCTTCGCTGCAAGTGCATTTCCGGTGGTTTCTGACACCGGACGAGCGTTCGCCACTCGTTGGAAGCTTCGGCCATCTTTTGGACCGTTTTGGGTCGCGCCACAGTTCTCCCTCCAACGAGCTCGCTTCCCGACCTATACCTCCGGAAAACGTCTCAGGGAGCATGCCAGGAGTGTGGGTTGAAGTCCTCAGAGCACGAGACCCGAAGATCGAAAGACTTATGACCAATACGGAGCGAAGGGAAGAAACCGTCGGGGGACCGCTTTTTACCCCAGGACGAGAAAACTGAGTCCGGGGCATTCCCGCTCGCGTTTTCTCGGGACGAGCACCGGAAGTCCTCGAGCTCAGCCCGTTTCCTTCGCTGCAAGTGCATTTCCAGTGGTTTCTGACACCGGACGAGCGTTCGCCACTCGTTGGAAGCTTCGGCCATCTTTTGGACCGTTTTGGGTCGCACCACAGTTCTCCCTCCAACGAGCTCGCTTCCCGACCTATACCTCCGGAAAACGTGTCAGGGAGCATGCCAGGAGTGTGGGTTGAAGTCCTCGGAGCACGAGACCCGAAGATCGAAAGACTTATGACCAATACGGAGCAAAGGGAAGAAACCGTCGGGGGACCGCTTTTTACCCCAGGACGAGAAAACTGAGTCCGGGGCATTCCCGCTCGCGTTTTCTTGGGACGAGCACCGGAAGTCCTCGAGCTCAGCCCGTTTCCTTCGCTGCAAGTGCATTTCCAGTGGTTTCTGACACCGGACGAGCGTTCGCCACTCGTTGGAAGCTTCGGCCATCTTTTGGACCGTTTTGGGTCGCGCAAAAGTTCTCCCTCCAACGAGCTCGCTTCCCGACCTATACCTCCGGAAAACGTGTCAGGGAGCATGCCAGGAGTGTGGGTTGAAGTCCTCGGAGCACGAGACCCGAAGATCGAAAGACTTATGACCAATACGGAGCAAAGGGAAGAAACCGTCGGGGGACCGCTTTTTACCCCAGGACGAGAAAACTGAGTCCGGGGCATTCCCGCTCGCGTTTTCTCGGGACGAGCACCGGAAGTCCTCGAGCTCAGCCCGTTTCCTTCGCTGCAAGTGCATTTCCGGTGGTTTCTGACACCGGACGAGCGTTCGCCACTCGTTGGAAGCTTCGGCCATCTTTTGGACCGTTTTGGGTCGCGCCACAGTTCTCCCTCCAACGAGCTCGCTTCCCGACCTATACCTCCGGAAAACGTGTCAGGGAGCATGCCAGGAGTGTGGGTTGAAGTCCTCGGAGCACGAGACCCGAAGATCGAAAGACTTATGACCAATACGGAGCAAAGGGAAGAAACCGTCGGGGGACCGCTTTTTACCCCAGGACGAGAAAACTGAGTCCGGGGCATTCCCGCTCGCGTTTTCTCGGGACGAGCACCGGAAGTCCTCGAGCTCAGCCCGTTTCCTTCGCTGCAAGTGCATTTCCAGTGGTTTCTGACACCGGACGAGCGTTCGCCACTCGTTGGAAGCTTCGGCCATCTTTTGGACCGTTTTGGGTCGCACCACAGTTCTCCCTCCAACGAGCTCGCTTCCCGACCTATACCTCCGGAAAACGTGTCAGGGAGCATGCCAGGAGTGTGGGTTGAAGTCCTCGGAGCACGAGACCCGAAGATCGAAAGATTTATGACCAATACGGAGCAAAGGGAAGAAACCGTCGGGGGACCGCTTTTTACCCCAGGACGAGAAAACTGAGTCCGGGGCATTCCCGCTCGCGTTTTCTTGGGACGAGCACCGGAAGTCCTCGAGCTCAGCCCGTTTCCTTCGCTGCAAGTGCATTTCCAGTGGTTTCTGACACCGGACGAGCGTTCGCCACTCGTTGGAAGCTTCGGCCATCTTTTGGACCGTTTTGGGTCGCGCCACAGTTCTCCCTCCAACGAGCTCGCTTCCCGACCTATACCTCCGGAAAACGTGTCAGGGAGCATGCCAGGAGTGCGGGTTGAAGTCCTCGGAGCACGAGACCCGAAGATCGAAAGACTTATGACCAATACGAAGCAAAGGGAAGAAACCGTCGGGGGACCGCTTTTTACCCCAGGACGAGAAAACTGAGTCCGGGGCATTCCCGCTCGCGTTTTCTTGGGACGAGCACCGGAAGTGCTCGAGCTCAGCCCGTTTCCTTCGCTGCAAGTGCATTTCCAGTGGTTTCTGACACCGGACGAGCGTTCGCCACTCGTTGGAAGCTTCGGCCATCTTTTGGACCGTTTTGGGTCGCACCACAGTTCTCCCTCCAACGAGCTCGCTTCCCGACCTATACCTCCGGAAAACGTGTCAGGGAGCATGCCAGGAGTGTGGGTTGAAGTCCTCGGAGCACGAGACCCGAAGATCGAAAGACTTATGACCAATACGGAGCAAAGGGAAGAAACCGTCGGGGACCGCTTTTTACCCCAGGACGAGAAAACTGAGTCCGGGGCATTCCCGCTCGCGGTTTCTTGGGACGAGCACCGGAAGTCCTCCAGCTCAGCCCGTTTCCTTCGCAGCAAGTGCATTTCCAGTGGTTTCTGACACCGGACGAGCGTTCGCCACTCGTTGGAAGCTTCGGCCATCTTTTGGACCGTTTTGGGTCGCACCACAGTTCTCCCTCCAACGAGCTCGCTTCCCGACCGATACCTCCGGAAAACGTGTCAGGGAGCATGCCAGGAGTGTGGGTTGAAGTCCTCGGAGCACGAGACCCGAAGATCGAAAGACTTATGACCAATACGGAGCAAAGGGAAGAAACCGTCGGGGGACCGCTTTTTACCCCAGGAAGAGAAAACTGAGTCCGGGGCATTCCCGCTCGCGTTTTCTTGGGACGAGCACCGGAAGTCCTCGAGCTCAGCCCGTTTCTTTCGCTGCAAGTGCATTTCCAGTGGTTTCTGACACCGGACGAGCGTTCGCCACTCGTTGGAAGCTTCGGCCATCTTTTGGACCGTTTTGGGTCGCACCACAGTTCTCCCTCCAACGAGCTCGCTTCCCGACCTATACCTCCGGAAAACGTGTCAGGGAGCATGCCAGGAGTGTGGGGTTGAAGTCCTCGGAGCACGAGACCCGAAGATCGAAAGACTTATAACCAATACGGAGCAAAGGGAAGAAACCGTCGGGGGACCGCTTTTTACCCCAGGACGAGAAAACTGAGTCCGGGGCATTCCCGCTCGCGTTTTCTTGGGACGAGCACCGGAAGTCCTCGAGCTCAGCCCGTTTCCTTCGCTGCAAGTGCATTTCCAGTGGTTTCTGACACCGGACGAGCGTTCGCCACTCGTTGGAAGCTTCGGCCATCTTTTGGACCGTTTTGGGTCGCACCACAGTTCTCCCTCCAACGAGCTCGCTTCCGGACCTATACCTCCGGAAAACGTGTCAGGGAGCATGCCAGGAGTGTGGGTTGAAGTCCTCGGAGCACGAGACCCGAAGATCGAAAGACTTATGACCAATACGGAGCAAAGGGAAGAAACCGTCGGGGGACCGCTTTTTACCCCAGGACGAGAAAACTGAGTCCGGGGCATTCCCGCTCGCGTTTTCTTGGGACGAGCACCGAAAGTCCTCGAGCTCAGCCCGTTTCCTTCGCTGCAAGTGCATTTCCAGTGGTTTCTGACACCGGACGAGCGTTCGCCACTCGTTGGAAGCTTCGGCCATCTTTTGGACCGTTTTGGGTCGCACCACAGTTCTCCCTCCAACGAGCTCGCTTCCCGACCTATACCTTCAGAAAACGTGTCAGGGAGCATGCCAGGAGTGTGGGTTGAAGTCCTCGGAGCACGAGACCCGAAGATCGAAAGACTTATGACCAATACGGAGCAAAGGGAAGAAACCGTCGGGGGACCGCTTTTTACCCCTGGACGAGAAAACTGAGTCCGGGGCATTCCCGCTCGCGTTTTCTTGGGACGAGCACCGGAAGTCCTCGAGCTCAGCCCGTTTCCTTCGCTGCAAGTGCATTTCCAGTGGTTTCTGACACCGGACGAGCGTTCGCCACTCGTTGGAAGCTTCGGCCATCTTTTGGACCGTTTTGGGTCGCACCACAGTTCTCCCTCCAACGAGCTCGCTTCCCGACCTATACCTCCGGAAAACGTGTCAGGGAGCATGCCAGGAGTGTGGGTTGAAGTCCTCGGAGCACGAGACCCGAAGATCGAAAGACTTATGACCAATACGGAGCAAAGGGAAGAAACCGTCGGGGGACCGCTTTTTACCCCAGGACGTGAAAACTGAGTCCGGGGCATTCCCGCTCGCGTTTTCTTGGGACGAGCACCGGAAGTCCTCGAGCTCAGCCCGTTTCCTTCGCTGCAAGTGCATTTCCAGTGGTTTCTGACACCGGACGAGCGTTCGCCACTCGTTGGAAGCTTCGGCCATCTTTTGGACCGTTCTGGGTCGCACCACAGTTCTCCATCCAACGAGCTCGCTTCCGGACCTATACCTCCGGAAAACGTGTCAGGGAGCATGCCAGGAGTGTGGGTTGAAGTCCTCGGAGCACGAGACCCGAAGATCGAAAGACTTATGACCAATACGGAGCAAAGGGAAGAAACCGTCGGGGGACCGCTATTTACCCCAGGACGAGAAAACTGAGTCCGGGGCATTCCCGCTCGCGTTTTCATGGGACGAGCACCGAAAGTCCTCGAGCTCAGCCCGTTTCCTTCGCTGCAAGTGCATTTCCAGTGGTTTCTGACACCGGACGAGCGTTCGCCACTCGTTGGAAGCTTCGGCCATCTTTTGGACCGTTTTGGGTCGCACCACAGTTCTCCCTCCAACGAGCTCGCTTCCGGACCTATACCTCCGGAAAACGTGTCAGGGAGCATGCCAGGAGTGTGGGTTGAAGTCCTCGGAGCACGAGACCCGAAGATCGAAAGACTTATGACCAATACGGAGCAAAGGGAAGAAACCCTCGGGGGACCGCCTTTTACCCCAAGACGAGAAAACTGAGTCCGGGGCATTCCCGCTCGCGTTTTCTTGGGACGAGCACCGAAAGTCCTCGAGCTCAGCCCGTTTCCTTCGCTGCAAGTGCATTTCCAGTGGTTTCTGACACCGGACGAGCGTTCGCCACTCGTTGGAAGCTTCGGCCATCTTTTGGACCGTTTTGGGTCGCACCACAGTTCTCCCTCCAACGAGCTCGCTTCCCGACCTATACCTCCGGAAAACGTGTCAGGGAGCATGCCAGGAGTGTGGGTTGAAGTCCTCGGAGCACGAGACCCGAAGATCGAAAGACTTATGACCAATACGGAGCAAAGGGCCGTCGGGGGACCGCTTTTTACCCCAGGACGAGAAAACTGAGTCCGGGGCATTCCCGCTCGCGTTTTCTTGGGACGAGCACCGGAAGTCCTCGAGCTCAGCCCGCTCCTTCGCTGCAAGTGCATTTCCAGTGGTTTCTGACACCGGACGAGCGTTCGCCACTCGTTGGAAGCTTCGGCCATCTTTTGGACCGTTTTGGGTCGCACCACAGTTCTCCCTCCAACGAGCTCGCTTCCCGACCTATACCTCCGGAAAACGTGCCAGGGAGCATGCCAGGAGTGTGGGTTGAAGTCCTCGGAGCACGAGACCCGAAGATCGAAAGACTTATGACCAATACGGAGCAAAGGGAAGAAACCGTCGGGGGACCGCTTTTTACCCCTGGACGAGAAAACTGAGTCCGGGGCATTCCCGCTCGCGTTTTCTTGGGACGAGCACCGGAAGTCCTCGAGCTCAGCCCGTTTCCTTCGCTGCAAGTGCATTTCCAGTGGTTTCTGACACCGGACGAGCGTTCGCCACTCGTTGGAAGCTTCGGCCATCTTTTGGACCGTTTTTGGGTCGCACCACAGTTCTCCCTCCAACGAGCTCGCTTCCCGACATATACCTCCGGAAAACGTGTCAGGGAGAATGCCAGGAGTGTGGGTTGAAGTCCTCGGAGCACGAGATCCGAAGATCGAAAGACTTATGACCAATACGGAGCAAAGGGAAGAAACCGTCGGGGGACCGCTTTTTACCCCAGGACGAGAAATCTGAGTCCGGGGCATTCCCGCTCGCATTTTCTTGGGACGAGCACCGGAAGTCCTCGAGCTCAGCCCGTTTCCTTCGCTGCAAGTGCATTTCCAGTGGTTTCTGACACCGGACGAGCGTTCGCCACTCATTGGAAGCTTCGGCCATCTTTTGGACCGTTTTGGGTCGCACCACAGTTCTCCCTCCAACGAGCTCGCTTCCCGACCTATACCTCCGGAAAACGTGTCAGGGAGCATGCCAGGAGTGTGGGTTGAAGTCCTCGGAGCACGAGACCCGAAGATCGAAAGACTTATGACCAATACGGAGCAAAGGGAAGAAACCGTCGGGGGACCGCTTTTTACCCCAGGACGAGAAATCTGAGTCCGGGGCATTCCCGCTCGCGTTTTCTTGGGAAGAGCACTGGAAGTCCTCGAGCTCAGCCCGTTTCCTTCGCTGCAAGTGCATTTCCAGTGGTTTCTGACACCGGACGAGCGTTCGCCACTCGTTGGAAGCTTCGGCCATCTTTTGGACCGTTTTGGGTCGCACCACAGTTCTCCCTCCAACGAGCTCGCTTCCCGACCTATACCTCCGGAAAACGTGTCAGGGAGCATGCCAGGAGTGTGGGTTGAAGTCCTCGGAGCACGAGACCCGAAGATCGAAAGACTTATGACCAATACGGAGCAAAGGGAAGAAACCCTCGGGGGACCGCCTTTTACCCCAAGACGAGAAAACTGAGTCCGGGGCATTCCCGCTCGCGTTTTCTTGGGAAGAGCACTGGAAGTCCTCGAGCTCAGCCCGTTTCCTTCGCTGCAAGTGCATTTCCAGTGGTTTCTGACACCGGACGAGCGTTCGCCACTCGTTGGAAGCTTCGGCCATCTTTTGGACCGTTTTGGGTCGCACCACAGTTCTCCCTCCAACGAGCTCGCTTCCCGACCTATACCTCCGGAAAACGTGTCAGGGAGCATGCCAGGAGTGTGGGTTGAAGTCCTCGGAGCACGAGACCCGAAGATCGAAAGACTTATGACCAATACGGAGCAAAGGGAAGAAACCCTCGGGGGACCGCCTTTTACCCCAAGACGAGAAAACTGAGTCCGGGGCATTCCCGCTCGCGTTTTCTTGGGACGAGCACCGGAAGTCCTCGAGCTCAGCCCGTTTCCTTCGCTGCAAGTGCATTTCCAGTGGTTTCTGACACCGGACGAGCGTTCGCCACTCGTTGGAAGCTTCGGCCATCTTTTGGACCGTTTTGGGTCGCACCACAGTTCTCCCTCCAACGAGCTCGCTTCCCGACCTATACCTCCGGAAAACGTGTCAGGGAGCATGCCAGGAGTGTGGGTTTAAGTCCTCGGAGCACGAGACCCGAAGATCGAAAGACTTATGACCAATACGGAGCAAAGGGAAGAAACCGTTGGGGGACCGCCTTTTACCCCAGGACGAGAAAACTTAGTCCGGGGCATTCCCGCTCGCGTTTTCTTGGGACGAGCACCGGAAGTCCTCGAGCTCAGCCCGTTTCCTTCGCTGCAAGTGCATTTCCAGTGGTTTCTGACACCGGACGAGCGTTCGCCACTCGTTGGAAGCTTCGGCCATCTTTTGGACCGTTTTGGGTCGCGCCACAGTTCTCCCTCCAACGAGCTCGCTTCCCGACCTATACCTCCGGAAAACGTGTCAGGGAGCATGCCAGGAGTGTGGGTTGAAGTCCTCGGAGCACTAGACCCGAAGATCGAAAGACTTATGACCAATACGGAGCAAAGGGAAGAAACCGTCGGAGGACCGCTTTTTACCCCAGGACGAGAAAACTGAGTCCGGAGCATTCCCGCTCGCGTTTTCTTGGGACGAGCACCGGAAGTCCTCGAGCTCAGCCCGTTTCCTTCCCTGCAAGTGCATTTCCAGTGGTTTCTGACACCGGACGAGCGTTCGCCACTCGTTGGAAGCTTCGGCCATCTTTTGGACCGTTTTGGGTCGCACCACAGTTCTCCCTCCAACGAGCTCGCTTCCCGACCTATACCTCCGGAAAACGTGTCAGGGAGCATGCCAGGAGTGTGGGTTGAAGTCCTCGGAGCACGAGACCCGAAGATCGAAAGACTTATGACCAATACGGAGCAAAGGGAAGAAACCCTCGGGGGACCGCCTTTTACCCCAAGACGAGAAAACTGAGTCCGGGGCATTCCCGCTCGCGTTTTCTTGGGACGAGCACCGGAAGTCCTCGAGCTCAGCCCGTTTCCTTCGCTGCAAGTGCATTTCCAGTGGTTTCTGACACCGGACGAGCGTTCGCCACTCGTTGGAAGCTTCGGCCATCTTTTGGACCGTTTTGGGTCGCACCACAGTTCTCCCTCCAACGAGCTCGCTTCCCGACCTATACCTCCGGAAAACGTGCCAGGGAGCATGCCAGGAGTGTGGGTTGAAGTCCTCGGAGAACGAGACCCGAAGATCGAAAGACTTATGACCAATACGGAGCAAAGGGAAGAAACCGTCGGGGGACCGCTTTTTACCCCTGGACGAGAAAACTGAGTCCGGGGCATTCCCGCTCGCGTTTTCTTGGGACGAGCACCGGAAGTCCTCGAGCTCAGCCCGTTTCCTTCGCTGCAAGTGCATTTCAAGTGGTTTCTGACACCGGACGAGCGTTCGCCACTCGTTGGAAGCTTCGGCCATCTTTTGGACCGTTTCTGGGTCGCACCACAGTTCTCCCTCCAACGAGCTCGCTTCCCGACATATACCTCCGGAAAACGTGTCAGGGAGAATGCCAGGAGTGTGGGTTGAAGTCCTCGGAGCACGAGATCCGAAGATCGAAAGACTTATGACCAATACGGAGCAAAGGGAAGAAACCGTCGGGGGACCGCTTTTTACCCCAGGACGAGAAATCTGAGTCCGGGGCATTCCCGCTCGCATTTTCTTGGGACGAGCACCGGAAGTCCTCGAGCTCAGCCCGTTTCCTTCGCTGCAAGTGCATTTCCAGTGGTTTCTGACACCGGACGAGCGTTCGCCACTCATTGGAAGCTTCGGCCATCTTTTGGACCGTTTTGGGTCGCACCACAGTTCTCCCTCCAACGAGCTCGCTTCCCGACCTATACCTCCGGAAAACGTGTCAGGGAGCATGCCAGGAGTGTGGGTTGAAGTCCTCGGAGCACGAGACCCGAAGATCGAAAGACTTATGACCAATACGGAGCAAAGGGAAGAAACCGTCGGGGGACCGCTTTTTACCCCAGGACGAGAAATCTGAGTCCGGGGCATTCCCGCTCGCGTTTTCTTGGGAAGAGCACTGGAAGTCCTCGAGCTCAGCCCGTTTCCTTCGCTGCAAGTGCATTTCCAGTGGTTTCTGACACCGGACGAGCGTTCGCCACTCGTTGGAAGCTTCGGCCATCTTTTGGACCGTTTTGGGTCGCACCACAGTTCTCCCTCCAACGAGCTCGCTTCCCGACCTATACCTCCGGAAAACGTGTCAGGGAGCATGCCAGGAGTGTGGGTTGAAGTCCTCGGAGCACGAGACCCGAAGATCGAAAGACTTATGACCAATACGGAGCAAAGGGAAGAAACCCTCGGGGGACCGCCTTTTACCCCAAGACGAGAAAACTGAGTCCGGGGCATTCCCGCTCGCGTTTTCTTGGGAAGAGCACTGGAAGTCCTCGAGCTCAGCCCGTTTCCTTCGCTGCAAGTGCATTTCCAGTGGTTTCTGACACCGGACGAGCGTTCGCCACTCGTTGGAAGCTTCGGCCATCTTTTGGACCGTTTTGGGTCGCACCACAGTTCTCCCTCCAACGAGCTCGCTTCCCGACCTATACCTCCGGAAAACGTGTCAGGGAGCATGCCAGGAGTGTGGGTTGAAGTCCTCGGAGCACGAGACCCGAAGATCGAAAGACTTATGACCAATACGGAGCAAAGGGAAGAAACCCTCGGGGGACCGCCTTTTACCCCAAGACGAGAAAACTGAGTCCGGGGCATTCCCGCTCGCGTTTTCTTGGGACGAGCACCGGAAGTCCTCGAGCTCAGCCCGTTTCCTTCGCTGCAAGTGCATTTCCAGTGGTTTCTGACACCGGACGAGCGTTCGCCACTCGTTGGAAGCTTCGGCCATCTTTTGGACCGTTTTGGGTCGCACCACAGTTCTCCCTCCAACGAGCTCGCTTCCCGACCTATACCTCCGGAAAACGTGTCAGGGAGCATGCCAGGAGTGTGGGTTTAAGTCCTCGGAGCACGAGACCCGAAGATCGAAAGACTTATGACCAATACGGAGCAAAGGGAAGAAACCGTTGGGGGACCGCCTTTTACCCCAGGACGAGAAAACTTAGTCCGGGGCATTCCCGCTCGCGTTTTCTTGGGACGAGCACCGGAAGTCCTCGAGCTCAGCCCGTTTCCTTCGCTGCAAGTGCATTTCCAGTGGTTTCTGACACCGGACGAGCGTTCGCCACTCGTTGGAAGCTTCGGCCATCTTTTGGACCGTTTTGGGTCGCGCCACAGTTCTCCCTCCAACGAGCTCGCTTCCCGACCTATACCTCCGGAAAACGTGTCAGGGAGCATGCCAGGAGTGTGGGTTGAAGTCCTCGGAGCACTAGACCCGAAGATCGAAAGACTTATGACCAATACGGAGCAAAGGGAAGAAACCGTCGGAGGACCGCTTTTTACCCCAGGACGAGAAAACTGAGTCCGGAGCATTCTCGCTCGCGTTTTCTTGGGACGAGCACCGGAAGTCCTCGAGCTCAGCCCGTTTCCTTCCCTGCAAGTGCATTTCCAGTGGTTTCTGACACCGGACGAGCGTTCGCCACTCGTTGGAAGCTTCGGCCATCTTTTGGACCGTTTTGGGTCGCACCACAGTTCTCCCTCCAACGAGCTCGCTTCCCGACCTATACCTCCGGAAAACGTGTCAGGGAGCATGCCAGGAGTGTGGGTTGAAGTCCTCGGAGCACGAGACCCGAAGATCGAAAGACTTATGACCAATACGGAGCAAAGGGAAGAAACCGTCGGGGGACCGCTTTTTACCCCAGGACGAGAAATCTGAGTCCGGGGCATTCCCGCTCGCGTTTTCTTGGGACGAGCACCGGAAGTCCTCGAGCTCAGCCCGTTTCCTTCGCTGCAAGTGCATTTCCAGTGGTTTCTGACACCGGACGAGCGTTCGCCACTCGTTGGAAGCTTCGGCCATCTTTTGGACCGTTTTGGGTCGCACCACAGTTCTCCCTCCAACGAGCTCGCTTCCCGACCTATACCTCCGGAAAACGTGTCAGGGAGCATGCCAGGAGTGTGGGTTGAAGTCCTCGGAGCACGAGACCCGAAGATCGAAAGACTTATGACCAATACGGAGCAAAGGGAAGAAACCCTCGGGGGACCGCCTTTTACCCCAGGACGAGAAAACTGAGTCCGGGGCATTCCCGCTCGCGTTTTCTTGGTACGAGCACCGGAAGTCCTCGAGCTCAGCCCGTTTCCTTCGCTGCAAGTGCATTTCCAGTGGTTTCTGACACCGGACGAGCATTCGCCACTCGTTGGAAGCTTCGGCCATCTTTTGGACCGTTTTGGGTCGCACCACAGTTCTCCCTCCAACGAGCTCGCTTCCCGACCTATACCTCCGGAAAACGTGTCAAGGAGCATGCCAGGAGTGTGGGTTGAAGTCCTCGGAGCACTAGACCCGAAGATCGAAAGACTTATGACCAATACGGAGCAAAGGGAAGAAACCGTCGGAGGACCGCTTTTTACCCCAGGACGAGAAAACTGAGTCCGGGGCATTCCCGCTCGCGTTTTCTTGGGACGAGCACCGGAAGTCCTCGAGCTCAGCCCGTTTCCTTCGCTGCAAGTGCATTTCCAGTGGTTTCTGACACCGGACGAGCGTTCGCCACTCGTTGGAAGCTTCGGCCATCTTTTGGACCGTTTTGGGTCGCACCACAGTTCTCCCTCCAACGAGCTCGCTTCCCTACCTATACCTCCGGAAAACGTGTCAGGGAGCATGCCAGGAGTGTGGGTTGAAGTCCTCGGAGCACTAGACCCGAAGATCGAAAGACTTATGACCAATACGGAGCAAAGGGAAGAAACCGTCGGAGGACCGCTTTTTACCCCAGGACGAGAAAACTGAGTCCGGGGCATTCCCGCTCGCGTTTTCTTAGGACGAGCACCGGAAGTCCTCGAGCTCAGCCCGTTTCCTTCGCTGCAAGTGCATTTCCAGTGGTTTCTGACACCGGACGAGCGTTCGCCACTCGTTGGAAGCTTCGGCCATCTTTTGGACCGTTTTCGGTCGCACCACAGTTCTCCCTCCAACGAGCTCGCTTCCCGACCTATACCTCCGGAAAACGTGCCAGGGAGCATGCCAGGAGTGTGGGTTGAAGTCCTCGGAGCACGAGACCCGAAGATCGAAAGACTTATGACCAATACGGAGCAAAGGGAAGAAACCGTCGGGGGACCGCTTTTTACCCCAGGACGAGAAAACTGAGTCCGGGGCATTCCCGCTCGCGTTTTCTTGGGACGAGCACCGGAAGTCCTCGAGCTCAGCCCGTTTCCTTCGCTGCAAGTGCATTTCCAGTGGTTTCTGACACCGGACGAGCGTTCGCCACTCGTTGGAAGCTTCGGCCATCTTTTGGACCGTTTTGGGTCGCACCACAGTTCTCCCTCCAACGAGCTCGCTTCCCTACCTATACCTCCGGAAAACGTGTCAAGGAGCATGCCAGGAGTGTGGGTTGAAGTCCTCGGAGCACTAGACCCGAAGATCGAAAGACTTATGACCAATACGGAGCAAAGGGAAGAAACCGTCGGAGGACCGCTTTTTACCCCAGGACGAGAAAACTGAGTCCGGGGCATTCCCGCTCGCGTTTTCTTAGGACAAGCACCGGAAGTCCTCGAGCTCAGCCCGTTTCCTTCGCTGCAAGTGCATTTCCAGTGGTTTCTGACACCGGACGAGCGTTCGCCACTCGTTGGAAGCTTCGGCCATCTTTTGGACCGTTTTCGGTCGCACCACAGTTCTCCCTCCAACGAGCTCGCTTCCCTACCTATACCTCCGGAAAACGTGTCAGGGAGCATGCCAGGAGTGTGGGTTGAAGTCCTCGGAGCACTAGACCCGAAGATCGAAAGACTTATGACCAATACGGAGCAAAGGGAAGAAACCGTCGGGGGACCGCTTTTTACCCCAGGACGAGAAAACTGAGTCCGGGGCATTCCCGCTCGCGTTTTCTTGGGACGAGCACCGGAAGTCCTCGAGCTCAGCCCGTTTCCTTCGCTGCAAGTGCATTTCCAGTGGTTTCTGACACCGGACGAGCGTTCGCCACTCGTTGGAAGCTTCGGCCATCTTTTGGACCGTTTTGGGTCGCACCACAGTTCTCCCTCCAACGAGCTCGCTTCCCGACCTATACCTCCGGAAAACGTGTCAGGGAGCTTGCCAGGAGTGTGGGTTGAAGTCCTCGGAGCACGAGACCCGAAGATCGAAAGACTTATGACCAATACGGAGCAAAGGGAAGAAACCGTCGGGGGACCGCTTTTTACCCAGGACGAGAAAACTGAGTCCGGGGCATTCCCGCTCGCGTTTTCTTGGGACGAGCACCGGAAGTCCTCGAGCTCAGCCCGTTTCCTTCGCTGCAAGTGCATTTCCAGTGGTTTCTGACACCGGACGAGCGTTCGCCACTCGTTGGAAGCTTCGGCCATCTTTTGGACCGTTTTGGGTCGCACCACAGTTCTCCCTCCAACGAGCTCGCTTCCGGACCTATACCTCCGGAAAACGTGTCAGGGAGCATGCCAGGAGTGTGGGTTGAAGTCCTCGGAGCACGAGACCCGAAGATCGAAAGACTTATGACCAATACGGAGCAAAGGGAAGAAACCGTCGGGGGACCGCTTTTTACCCCAGGACGAGAAAACTGAGTCCGGGGCATTCCCGCTCGCGTTTTCTTGGGACGAGCACCGAAAGTCCTCGAGCTCAGCCCGTTTCCTTCGCTGCAAGTGCATTTCCAGTGGTTTCTGACACCGGACGAGCGTTCGCCACTCGTTGGAAGCTTCGGCCATCTTTTGGACCGTTTTGGGTCGCACCACAGTTCTCCCTCCAACGAGCTCGCTTCCCGACCTATACCTTCAGAAAACGTGTCAGGGAGCATGCCAGGAGTGTGGGTTGAAGTCCTCGGAGCACGAGACCCGAAGATCGAAAGACTTATGACCAATACGGAGCAAAGGGAAGAAACCGTCGGGGGACCGCTTTTTACCCCAGGACGAGAAAACTGAGTCCGGGGCATTCCCGCTCGCGTTTTCTTGGGACGAGCACCGGAAGTCCTCGAGCTCAGCCCGTTTCCTTCGCTGCAAGTGCATTTCCAGTGGTTTCTGACACCGGACGAGCGTTCGCCACTCGTTGGAAGCTTCGGCCATCTTTTGGACCGTTTTGGGTCGCACCACAGTTCTCCCTCCAACGAGCTCGCTTCCCGACCTATACCTCCGGAAAACGTGTCAGGGAGCATGCCAGGAGTGTGGGTTGAAGTCCTCGGAGCACGAGACCCGAAGATCGAAAGACTTATGACCAATACGGAGCAAAGGGAAGAAACCGTCGGGGGACCGCTTTTTACCCCAGGACGTGAAAACTGAGTCCGGGGCATTCCCGCTCGCGTTTTCTTGGGACGAGCACCGGAAGTCCTCGAGCTCAGCCCGTTTCCTTCGCTACAAGTGCATTTCCAGTGGTTTCTGACACCGGACGAGCGTTCGCCACTCGTTGGAAGCTTCGGCCATCTTTTGGACCGTTCTGGGTCGCACCACAGTTCTCCCTCCAACGAGCTCGCTTCCGGACCTATACCTCCGGAAAACGTGTCAGGGAGCATGCCAGGAGTGTGGGTTGAAGTCCTCGGAGCACGAGACCCGAAGATCGAAAGACTTATGACCAATACGGAGCAAAGGGAAGAAACCGTCGGGGGACCGCTATTTACCCCAGGACGAGAAAACTGAGTCCGGGGCATTCCCGCTCGCGTTTTCATGGAACGAGCACCGAAAGTCCTCGAGCTCAGCCCGTTTCCTTCGCTGCAAGTGCATTTCCAGTGGTTTCTGACACCGGACGAGCGTTCGCCACTCGTTGGAAGCTTCGGCCATCTTTTGGACCGTTTTGGGTCGCACCACAGTTCTCCCTCCAACGAGCTCGCTTCCCGACCTATACCTCCGGAAAACGTGTCAGGGAGCATGCCAGGAGTGTGGGTTGAAGTCCTCGGAGCACGAGACCCGAAGATCGAAAGACTTATGACCAATACGGAGCAAAGGGAAGAAACCGTCGGGGGACCGCTTTTTACCCCAGGACGAGAAAACTGAGTCCGGGGCATTCCCGCTCGCGTTTTCTTGGGACGAGCACCGGAAGTCCTCGAGCTCAGCCCGTTTCCTTCGCTGCAAGTGCATTTCCAGTGGTTTCTGACACCGGACGAGCGTTCGCCACTCGTTGGAAGCTTCGGCCATCTTTTGGACCGTTTTGGGTCGCACCACAGTTCTCCCTCCAACGAGCTCGCTTCCCGACCTATACCTCCGGAAAACGTGTCAGGGAGCTTGCCAGGAGTGTGGGTTGAAGTCCTCGGAGCACGAGACCCGAAGATCGAAAGACTTATGACCAATACGGAGCAAAGGGAAGAAACCGTCGGGGGACCGCTTTTTACCCCAGGACGAGAAAACTGAGTCCGGGGCATTCCCGCTCGCGTTTTCTTGGGACGAGCACCGGAAGTCCTCGAGCTCAGCCCGTTTCCTTCGCTGCAAGTGCATTTCCAGTGGTTTCTGACACCGGACGAGCGTTCGCCACTCGTTGGAAGCTTCGGCCATCTTTTGGACCGTTTGGGTCGCACCACAGTTCTCCCTCCAACGAGCTCGCTTCCGGACCTATACCTCCGGAAAACGTGTCAGGGAGCATGCCAGGAGTGTGGGTTGAAGTCCTCGGAGCACGAGACCCGAAGATCGAAAGACTTATGACCAATACGGAGCAAAGGGAAGAAACCGTCGGGGGACCGCTTTTTTCCCCTGGACGAGAAAACTGAGTCCGGGGCATTCCCGCTCGCGTTTTCTTGGGACGAGCACCGAAAGTCCTCGAGCTCAGCCCGTTTCCTTCGCTGCAAGTGCATTTCCAGTGGTTTCTGACACCGGACGAGCGTTCGCCACTCGTTGGAAGCTTCGGCCATCTTTTGGACCGTTTTGGGTCGCACCACAGTTCTCCCTCCAACGAGCTCGCTTCCCGACCTATACCTCCGGAAAACGTGTCAGGGAGCATGCCAGGAGTGTGGGTTGAAGTCCTCGGAGCACGAGACCCGAAGATCGAAAGACTTATGACCAATACGGAGCAAAGGGAAGAAACCGTCGGGGGACCGCTTTTTACCCCAGGACGAGAAAACTGAGTCCGGGGCATTCCCGCTCGCGTTTTCTTGGGACGAGCACCGGAAGTCCTCGAGCTCAGCCCGTTTCCTTCGCTGCAAGTGCATTTCCAGTGGTTTCTGACACCGGACGAGCGTTCGCCACTCGTTGGAAGCTTCGGCCATCTTTTGGACCGTTTTGGGTCGCACCACAGTTCTCCATCCAACGAGCTCGCTTCCCGACCTATACCTCCGGAAAACGTGCCAGGGAGCATGCCAGGAGTGTGGGTTGAAGTCCTCGGAGCACGAGACCCGAAGATCGAAAGACTTATGACCAATACGGAGCAAAGGGAAGAAACCGTCGGGGGACCGCTTTTTACCCCTGGACGAGAAAACTGAGTCCGGGGCATTCCCGCTCGCGTTTTCTTGGGACGAGCACCGGAAGTCCTCGAGCTCAGCCCGTTTCCTTCGCTGCAAGTGCATTTCCAGTGGTTTCTGACACCGGACGAGCGTTCGCCACTCGTTGGAAGCTTCGGCCATCTTTTGGACCGTTTTGGGTCGCACCACAGTTCTCCATCCAACGAGCTCGCTTCCCGACCTATACCTCCGGAAAACGTGCCAGGGAGCATGCCAGGAGTGTGGGTTGAAGTCCTCGGAGCACGAGACCCGAAGATCGAAAGACTTATGACCAATACGGAGCAAAGGGAAGAAACTGTCGGGGGACCGCTTTTTACCCCTGGACGAGAAAACTGAGTCCGGGGCATTCCCGCTCGCGTTTTCTTGGGACGAGCACCGGAAGTCCTCGAGCTCAGCCCGTTTCCTTCGCTGCAAGTGCATTTCCTGTGGTTTCTGACACCGGACGAGCGTTCGCCACTCGTTGGAAGCTTCGGCCATCTTTTGGACCGTTTTTGGGTCGCACCACAGTTCTCCCTCCAACGAGCTCGCTTCCCGACCTATACCTCCGGAAAACGTGTCAGGGAGCATGCCAGGAGTGTGGGTTGAAGTCCTCGGAGCACGAGACCCGAAGATCGAAAGACTTATGACCAATACGGAGCAAAGGGAAGAAACCGTCGGGGGACCGCTTTTTACCCCAGGACGAGAAAACTGAGTCCGGGGCATTCCCGCTCGCGTTTTCTTGGGACGAGCACCGGAAGTCCTCGAGCTCAGCCCGTTTCCTTCGCTGCAAGTGCATTTCCAGTGGTTTCTAACACCGGACGAGCGTTCGCCACTCGTTGGAAGCTTCGGCCATCTTTTGGACCGTTTTGGGTCGCACCACAGTTCTCCCTCCAACGAGCTCGCTTCCCGACCTATACCTCCGGAAAACGTGTCAGGGAGCATGCCAGGAGTGTGGGTTGAAGTCCTCGGAGCACGAGACCCGAAGATC
Source organism: Cucumis melo (assembly GCF_025177605.1). Classification (NCBI taxonomy): domain Eukaryota; kingdom Viridiplantae; phylum Streptophyta; class Magnoliopsida; order Cucurbitales; family Cucurbitaceae; genus Cucumis; species Cucumis melo. The sequence goes on from NW_026123950.1 coordinate 75,094, forward strand.
GAAAGACTTATGACCAATACGGAGCAAAGGGAAGAAACCGTCGGGGGACCGCTTTTTACCCCAGGACGAGAAAACTGAGTCCGGGGCATTCCCGCTCGCGTTTTCTTCGGATGAGCACCGGAAGTCCTCGAGCTCAGCCCGTTTCCTTCGCTGCAAGTGCATTTCCAGTGGTTTCTGACACCGGACGAGCGTTCGCCACTCGTTGGAAGCTTCGGCCATCTTTTGGACCGTTTTGGGTCGCACCACAGTTCTCCCTCCAACGAGCTCGCTTCCGGACCTATACCTCCGGAAAACGTGTCAGGGAGCATGCCAGGAGTTTGGGTTGAAGTCCTCGGAGCACGAGACCCGAAGATCGAAAGACTTATGACCAATACGGAGCAAAGGGAAGAAACCGTCGGGGGACCGCTTTTTACCCCAGGACGAGAAAACTGAGTCCGGGGCATTCCCTCTCGCGTTTTCTTGGGACGAGCACCGGAAGTCCTCGAGCTCAGCCCGTTTCCTTCGCTGCAAGTGCATTTCCAGTGGTTTCTGACACCGGACGAGCGTTCGCCACTCGTTGGAAGCTTCGGCCATCTTTTGGACCGTTTTGGGTCGCACCACAGTTCTCCCTCCAACGAGCTCGCTTCCCGACCTATACCTCCGGAATACGTGCCAGGGAGCATGCCAGGAGTGTGGGTTGAAGTCCTCGGAGCACGAGACCCGAAGATCGAAAGACTTATGACCAATACGGAGCAAAGGGAAGAAACCGTCGGGGGACCGCTTTTTACCCCTGGACGAGAAAACTGAGTCCGGGGCATTCCCGCTCGCGTTTTCTTGGGACGAGCACCGGAAGTCCTCGAGCTCAGCCCGTTTCCTTCGCTGCAAGTGCATTTCCAGTGGTTTCTGACACCGGACGAGCGTTCGCCACTCGTTGGAAGCTTCGGCCATCTTTTGGACCGTTTTTGGGTCGCACCACAGTTCTCCCTCCAACGAGCTCGCTTCCCGACATATACCTCCGGAAAACGTGTCAGGGAGAATGCCAGGAGTGTGGGTTGAAGTCCTCGGAGCACGAGATCCGAAGATCGAAAGACTTATGACCAATACGGAGCAAAGGGAAGAAACCGTCGGGGGACCGCTTTTTACCCCAGGACGAGAAATCTGAGTCCGGGGCATTCCCGCTCGCATTTTCTTGGGACGAGCACCGGAAGTCCTCGAGCTCAGCCCGTTTCCTTCGCTGCAAGTGCATTTCCAGTGGTTTCTGACACCGGACGAGCGTTCGCCACTCATTGGAAGCTTCGGCCATCTTTTGGACCGTTTTGGGTCGCACCACAGTTCTCCCTCCAACGAGCTCGCTTCCCGACCTATACCTCCGGAAAACGTGTCAGGGAGCATGCCAGGAGTGTGGGTTGAAGTCCTCGGAGCACGAGACCCGAAGATCGAAAGACTTATGACCAATACGGAGCAAAGGGAAGAAACCGTCGGGGGACCGCTTTTTACCCCAGGACGAGAAATCTGAGTCCGGGGCATTCCCGCTCGCGTTTTCTTGGGAAGAGCACTGGAAGTCCTCGAGCTCAGCCCGTTTCCTTCGCTGCAAGTGCATTTCCAGTGGTTTCTGACACCGGACGAGCGTTCGCCACTCGTTGGAAGCTTCGGCCATCTTTTGGACCGTTTTGGGTCGCACCACAGTTCTCCCTCCAACGAGCTCGCTTCCCGACCTATACCTCCGGAAAACGTGTCAGGGAGCATGCCAGGAGTGTGGGTTGAAGCCCTCGGAGAACGAGACCCAAAGATCGAAAGACTTATGACCAATACGGAGCAAAGGGAAGAAACCCTCGGGGGACCGCCTTTTACCCCAAGACGAGAAAACTGAGTCCGGGGCATTCCCGCTCGCGTTTTCTTGGGAAGAGCACTGGAAGTCCTCGAGCTCAGCCCGTTTCCTTCGCTGCAAGTGCATTTCCAGTGGTTTCTGACACCGGACGAGCGTTCGCCACTCGTTGGAAGCTTCGTCCATCTTTTGGACCGTTTTGGGTCGCACCACAGTTCTCCCTCCAACGAGCTCGCTTCCCGACCTATACCTCCGGAAAACGTGTCAGGGAGCATGCCAGGAGTGTGGGTTGAAGTCCTCGGAGCACGAGACCCGAAGATCGAAAGACTTATGACCAATACGGAGCAAAGGGAAGAAACCCTCGGGGGACCGCCTTTTACCCCAAGACGAGAAAACTGAGTCCGGGGCATTCCCGCTCGCGTTTTCTTGGGACGAGCACCGGAAGTCCTCGAGCTCAGCCCGTTTCCTTCGCTGCAAGTGCATTTCCAGTGGTTTCTGACACCGGACGAGCGTTCGCCACTCGTTGGAAGCTTCGGCCATCTTTTGGACCGTTTTGGGTCGCACCACAGTTCTCCCTCCAACGAGCTCGCTTCCCGACCTATACCTCCGGAAAACGTGTCAGGGAGCATGCCAGGAGTGTGGGTTTAAGTCCTCGGAGCACGAGACCCGAAGATCGAAAGACTTAGGACCAATACGGAGCAAAGGGAAGAAACCGTTGGGGGACCGCCTTTTACCCCAGGACGAGAAAACTTAGTCCGGGGCATTCCCGCTCGCGTTTTCTTGGGACGAGCACCGGAAGTCCTCGAGCTCAGCCCGTTTCCTTCCCTGCAAGTGCATTTCCAGTGGTTTCTGACACCGGACGAGCGTTCGCCACTCGTTGGAAGCTTCGGCCATCTTTTGGACCGTTTTGGGTCGCACCACAGTTCTCCCTCCAACGAGCTCGCTTCCCGACCTATACCTCCGGAAAACGTGTCAGGGAGCATGCCAGGAGTGTGGGTTGAAGTCCTCGGAGCACGAGACCCGAAGATCGAAAGACTTATGACCAATACGGAGCAAAGGGAAGAAACCGTCGGGGGACCGCTTTTTACCCCAGGACGAGAAATCTGAGTCCGGGGCATTCCCGCTCGCGTTTTCTTGGGACGAGCACCGGAAGTCCTCGAGCTCAGCCCGTTTCCTTCGCTGCAAGTGCATTTCCAGTGGTTTCTGACACCGGACGAGCGTTCGCCACTCGTTGGAAGCTTCGGCCATCTTTTGGACCGTTTTGGGTCGCACCACAGTTCTCCCTCCAACGAGCTCGCTTCCCGACCTATACCTCCGGAAAACGTGTCAGGGAGCATGCCAGGAGTGTGGGTTGAAGTCCTCGGAGCACGAGACCCGAAGATCGAAAGACTTATGACCAATACGGAGCAAAGGGAAGAAACCCTCGGGGGACCGCCTTTTACCCCAGGACGAGAAAACTGAGTCCGGGGCATTCCCGCTCGCGTTTTCTTGGGACGAGCACCGGAAGTCCTCGAGCTCAGCCCGTTTCCTTCGCTGCAAGTGCATTTCCAGTGGTTTCTGACACCGGACGAGCGTTCGCCACTCGTTGGAAGCTTCGGCCATCTTTTGGACCGTTTTGGGTCGCACCACAGTTCTCCCTCCAACGAGCTCGCTTCCCGACCTATACCTCCGGAAAACGTGTCAGGGAGCATGCCAGGAGTGTGGGTTGAAGTCCTCGGAGCACTAGACCCGAAGATCGAAAGACTTATGACCAATACGGAGCAAAGGGAAGAAACCGTCGGAGGACCGCTTTTTACCCCAGGACGAGAAAACTGAGTCCGGGGCATTCCCGCTCGCGTTTTCTTGGGACGAGCACCGGAAGTCCTCGAGCTCAGCCCGTTTCCTTCGCTGCAAGTGCATTTCCAGTGGTTTCTAACACCGGACGAGCGTTCGCCACTCGTTGGAAGCTTCGGCCATCTTTTGGACCGTTTTGGGTCGCACCACAGTTCTCCCTCCAACGAGCTCGCTTCCCTACCTATACCTCCGGAAAACGTGTCAGGGAGCATGCCAGGAGTGTGGGTTGAAGTCCTCGGAGCACTAGACCCGAAGATCGAAAGACTTATGACCAATACGGAGCAAAGGGAAGAAACCGTCGGAGGACCGCTTTTTACCCCAGGACGAGAAAACTGAGTCCGGGGCATTCCCGCTCGCGTTTTCTTAGGACGAGCACCGGAAGTCCTCGAGCTCAGCCCGTTTCCTTCGCTGCAAGTGCATTTCCAGTGGTTTCTGACACCGGACGAGCGTTCGCCACTCGTTGGAAGCTTCGGCCATCTTTTGGACCGTTTTCGGTCGCACCACAGTTCTCCCTCCAACGAGCTCGCTTCCCGACCTATACCTCCGGAAAACGTGCCAGGGAGCATGCCAGGAGTGTGGGTTGAAGTCCTCGGAGCACGAGACCCGAAGATCGAAAGACTTATGACCAATACGGAGCAAAGGGAAGAAACCGTCGGGGGACCGCTTTTTACCCCAGGACGAGAAAACTGAGTCCGGGGCATTCCCGCTCGCGTTTTCTTGGGACGAGCACCGGAAGTCCTCGAGCTCAGCCCGTTTCCTTCGCTGCAAGTGCATTTCCAGTGGTTCCTGACACCGGACGAGCGTTCGCCACTCGTTGGAAGCTTCGGCCATCTTTTGGACCGTTTTGGGTCGCACCACAGTTCTCCCTCCAACGAGCTCGCTTCCCTACCTATACCTCCGGAAAACGTGTCAGGGAGCATGCCAGGAGTGTGGGTTGAAGTCCTCGGAGCACTAGACCCGAAGATCGAAAGACTTATGACCAATACGGAGCAAAGGGAAGAAACCGTCGGAGGACCGCTTTTTACCCCAGGACGAGAAAACTGAGTCCGGGGCATTCCCGCTCGCGTTTTCTTAGGACAAGCACCGGAAGTCCTCGAGCTCAGCCCGTTTCCTTCGCTGCAAGTGCATTTCCAGTGGTTTCTGACACCGGACGAGCGTTCGCCACTCGTTGGAAGCTTCGGCCATCTTTTGGACCGTTTTCGGTCGCACCACAGTTCTCCCTCCAACGAGCTCGCTTCCCGACCTATACCTCCGGAAAACGTGCCAGGGAGCATGCCAGGAGTGTGGGTTGAAGTCCTCGGAGCACGAGACCCGAAGATCGAAAGACTTATGACCAATACGGAGCAAAGGGAAGAAACCGTCGGGGGACCGCTTTTTACCCCAGGACGAGAAAACTGAGTCCGGGGCATTCCCGCTCGCGTTTTCTTGGGACGAGCACCGGAAGTCCTCGAGCTCAGCCCGTTTCCTTCGCTGCAAGTGCATTTCCAGTGGTTTCTGACACCGGACGAGCGTTCGCCACTCGTTGGAAGCTTCGGCCATCTTTTGGACCGTTTTGGGTCGCACCACAGTTCTCCATCCAACGAGCTCGCTTCCCGACCTATACCTCCGGAAAACGTGCCAGGGAGCATGCCAGGAGTGTGGGTTGAAGTCCTCGGAGCACGAGACCCGAAGATCGAAAGACTTATGACCAATACGGAGCAAAGGGAAGAAACTGTCGGGGGACCGCTTTTTACCCCTGGACGAGAAAACTGAGTCCGGGGCATTCCCGCTCGCGTTTTCTTGGGACGAGCACCGGAAGTCCTCGAGCTCAGCCCGTTTCCTTCGCTGCAAGTGCATTTCCTGTGGTTTCTGACACCGGACGAGCGTTCGCCACTCGTTGGAAGCTTCGGCCATCTTTTGGACCGTTTTTGGGTCGCACCACAGTTCTCCCTCCAACGAGCTCGCTTCCCGACCTATACCTCCGGAAAACGTGTCAGGGAGCATGCCAGGAGTGTGGGTTGAAGTCCTCGGAGCACGAGACCCGAAGATCGAAAGACTTATGACCAATACGGAGCAAAGGGAAGAAACCGTCGGGGGACCGCTTTTTACCCCAGGACGAGAAAACTGAGTCCGGGGCATTCCCGCTCGCGTTTTCTTGGGACGAGCACCGGAAGTCCTCGAGCTCAGCCCGTTTCCTTCGCTGCAAGTGCATTTCCAGTGGTTTCTGACACCGGACGAGCGTTCGCCACTCGTTGGAAGCTTCGGCCATCTTTTGGACCGTTTTGGGTCGCACCACAGTTCTCCCTCCAACGAGCTCGCTTCCCGACCTATACCTCCGGAAAATGTGTCAGGGAGCATGCCAGGAGTGTGGGTTGAAGTCCTCGGAGCACGAGACCCGAAGATCGAAAGACTTATGACCAATACGGAGCAAAGGGAAGAAACCGTCGGGGGACCGCTTTTACCCCAGGACGAGAAAACTGAGTCCGGGGCATTCCCGCTCGCGTTTTCTTGGGACGAGCACCGGAAGTCCTCGAGCTCAGCCCGTTTCCTTCGCTGCAAGTGCATTTCCAGTGGTTTCTGACACCGGACGAGCGTTCGCCACTCGTTGGAAGCTTCGGCCATCTTTTGGACCGTTTTGGGTCGCACCACAGTTCTCCATCCAACGAGCTCGCTTCCCGACCTATACCTCCGGAAAACGTGCCAGGGAGCATGCCAGGAGTGTGGGTTGAAGTCCTCGGAGCACGAGACCCGAAGATCGAAAGACTTATGACCAATACGGAGCAAAGGGAAGAAACTGTCGGGGGACCGCTTTTTACCCCTGGACGAGAAAACTGAGTCCGGGGCATTCCCGCTCGCGTTTTCTTGGGACGAGCACCGGAAGTCCTCGAGCTCAGCCCGTTTCCTTCGCTGCAAGTGCATTTCCTGTGGTTTCTGACACCGGACGAGCGTTCGCCACTCGTTGGAAGCTTCGGCCATCTTTTGGACCGTTTTTGGGTCGCACCACAGTTCTCCCTCCAACGAGCTCGCTTCCCGACCTATACCTCCGGAAAACGTGTCAGGGAGCATGCCAGGAGTGTGGGTTGAAGTCCTCGGAGCACGAGACCCGAAGATCGAAAGACTTATGACCAATACGGAGCAAAGGGAAGAAACCGTCGGGGGACCGCTTTTTACCCCAGGACGAGAAAACTGAGTCCGGGGCATTCCCGCTCGCGTTTTCTTGGGACGAGCACCGGAAGTCCTCGAGCTCAGCCCGTTTCCTTCGCTGCAAGTGCATTTCCAGTGGTTTCTGACACCGGACGAGCGTTCGCCACTCGTTGGAAGCTTCGGCCATCTTTTGGACCGTTTTGGGTCGCACCACAGTTCTCCCTCCAACGAGCTCGCTTCCCGACCTATACCTCCGGAAAACGTGTCAGGGAGCATGCCAGGAGTGTGGGTTGAAGTCCTCGGAGCACGAGACCCGAAGATCGAAAGACTTATGACCAATACGGAGCAAAGGGAAGAAACCGTCGGGGGACCGCTTTTACCCCAGGACGAGAAAACTGAGTCCGGGGCATTCCCGCTCGCGTTTTCTTGGGATGAGCACCGGAAGTCCTCGAGCTCAGCCCGTTTCCTTCGCTGCAAGTGCATTTCCAGTGGTTTCTGACACCGGACGAGCGTTCGCCACTCGTTGGAAGCTTCGGCCATCTTTTGGACCGTTTTGGGTCGCACCACAGTTCTCCCTCCAACGAGCTCGCTTCCGGACCTATACCTCCGGAAAACGTGTCAGGGAGCATGCCAGGAGTTTGGGTTGAAGTCCTCGGAGCACGAGACCCGAAGATCGAAAGACTTATGACCAATACGGAGCAAAGGGAAGAAACCGTCGGGGGACCGCTTTTTACCCCAGGACGAGAAAACTGAGTCCGGGGCATTCCCTCTCGCGTTTTCTTGGGACGAGCACCGGAAGTCCTCGAGCTCAGCCCGTTTCCTTCGCTGCAAGTGCATTTCCAGTGGTTTCTGACACCGGACGAGCGTTCGCCACTCGTTGGAAGCTTCGGCCATCTTTTGGACCGTTTTGGGTCGCACCACAGTTCTCCCTCCAACGAGCTCGCTTCCCGACCTATACCTCCGGAATACGTGCCAGGGAGCATGCCAGGAGTGTGGGTTGAAGTCCTCGGAGCACGAGACCCGAAGATCGAAAGACTTATGACCAATACGGAGCAAAGGGAAGAAACCGTCGGGGGACCGCTTTTTACCCCAGGACGAGAAAACTGAGTCCGGGGCATTCCCGCTCGCGTTTTCTTGGGACGAGCACCGGAAGTCCTTGAGCTCAGCCCGTTTCCTTCGCTGCAAGTGCATTTCCAGTGGTTTCTGACACCAGACGAGCGTTCGCCACTCGTTGGAAGCTTCGGCCATCTTTTGGACCGTTTTGGGTCGCACCACAGTTCTCCCTCCAACGAGCTCGCTTCCCGACCTATACCTCCGGAAAACGTGCCAGGGAGCATGCCAAGAGTGTGGGTTGAAGTCCTCGGAGCACGAGACCCGAAGATCGAAAGACTTATGACCAATACGGAGCAAAGGGAAGAAACCGTCGGGGGACCGCTTTTTACCCCTGGACGAGAAAACTGAGTCCGGGGCATTCCCGCTCGCGTTTTCTTGGGACGAGCACCGGAAGTCCTCGAGCTCAGCCCGTTTCCTTCGCTGCAAGTGCATTTCCAGTGGTTTCTGACACCGGACGAGCGTTCGCCACTCGTTGGAAGCTTCGGCCATCTTTTGGACCGTTTTTGGGTCGCACCACAGTTCTCCCTCCAACGAGCTCGCTTCCCGACATATACCTCCGGAAAACGTGTCAGGGAGCATGCCAGGAGTGTGGGTTGAAGTCCTCGGAGCACGAGACCCGAAGATCGAAAGACTTATGACCAATACGGAGCAAAGGGAAGAAACCGTCGGGGGACCGCTTTTTACCCCAGGACGAGAAAACTGAGTCCGGGGCATTCCCGCTCGCGTTTTCTTGGGACGAGCACCGGAAGTCCTCGAGCTCAGCCCGTTTCCTTCGCTGCAAGTGCATTTCCAATGGTTTCTGACACCGGACGAGCGTTCGACACTCGTTGGAAGCTTCGGCCATCTTTTGGACCGTTTTGGGTCGCACCACAGGTCTCCCTCCAACGAGCTCGCTTCCCGACCTATACCTCCGGAAAACGTGTCAGGGAGCATGCCAGGAGTGTGGGTTGAAGTCCTCGGAGCACGAGACCCGAAGATCGAAAGACTTATGACCAATACGGAGCAAAGGGAAGAAACCGTCGGGGGACCGCTTTTTACCCCAGGACGAGAAAACTGAGTCCGGGGCATTCCCGCTCGCGTTTTCTTGGGACGAGCACCGGAAGTCCTCGAGCTCAGCCCGTTTCCTTCGCTGCAAGTGCATTTCCAGTGGTTTCTGACACCGGACGAGCGTTCGCCACTCGTTGGAAGCTTCGGCCATCTTTTGGACCGTTTTGGGTCGCACCACAGTTCTCCCTCCAACGAGCTCGCTTCCCGACCTATACCTCCGGAAAACGTGTCAGGGAGCATGCCAGGAGTGTGGGTTGAAGTCCTCGGAGTACGAGACCCGAAGATCGAAAGACTTATGACCAATACGGAGCAAAGGGAAGAAACCGTCGGAGGACCGCTTTTTACCCCAGGACGAGAAAACTGAGTCCGGGGCATTCCCGCTCGCGTTTTCTTGGGCCGAGCACCGGAAGTCCTCGAGCTCAGCCCGTTTCCTTCGCTGCAAGTGCATTTCCAGTGGTTTCTGACACCGGACGAGCGTTCGCCACTCGTTGGAAGCTTCGGCCATCTTTTGGACCGTTTTGGGTCGCACCACAGTTCTCCCTCCAACGAGCTCGCTTCCCGACCTATACCTCCGGAAAACGTGTCAGGGAGCATGCCAGGAGTGTGGGTTGAAGTCCTCGGAGCACGAGACCCGAAGATCGAAAGACTTATGACCAATACGGAGCAAAGGGAAGAAACCGTCGGGGGACCGCTTTTTACCCCAGGACGAGAAAACTGAGTCCGGGGCATTCCCGCTCGCGTTTTCTTGGGATGAGCACCGGAAGTCCTCGAGCTCAGCCCGTTTCCTTCGCTGCAAGTGCATTTCCAGTGGTTTCTGACACCGGACGAGCGTTCGCCACTCGTTGGAAGCTTCGGCCATCTTTTGGACCGTTTTGGGTCGCACCACAGTTCTCCCTCCAACGAGCTCGCTTCCGGACCTATACCTCCGGAAAACGTGTCAGGGAGCATGCCAGGAGTTTGGGTTGAAGTCCTCGGAGCACGAGACCCGAAGATCGAAAGACTTATGACCAATACGGAGCAAAGGGAAGAAACCGTCGGGGGACCGCTTTTTACCCCAGGACGAGAAAACTGAGTCCGGGGCATTCCCTCTCGCGTTTTCTTGGGACGAGCACCGGAAGTCCTCGAGCTCAGCCCGTTTCCTTCGCTGCAAGTGCATTTCCAGTGGTTTCTAACACCGGACGAGCGTTCGCCACTCGTTGGAAGCTTCGGCCATCTTTTGGACCGTTTTGGGTCGCACCACAGTTCTCCCTCCAACGAGCTCGCTTCCCGACCTATACCTCCGGAATACGTGCCAGGGAGCATGCCAGGAGTGTGGGTTGAAGTCCTCGGAGCACGAGACCCGAAGATCGAAAGACTTATGACCAATACGGAGCAAAGGGAAGAAACCGTCGGGGGACCGCTTTTTACCCCAGGACGAGAAAACTGAGTCCGGGGCATTCCCGCTCGCGTTTTCTTGGGACGAGCACCGGAAGTCCTCGAGCTCAGCCCGTTTCCTTCGCTGCAAGTGCATTTCCAGTGGTTTCTGACACCGGACGAGCGTTCGCCACTCGTTGGAAGCTTCGGCCATCTTTTGGACCGTTTTGGGTCGCACCACAGTTCTCCCTCCAACGAGCTCGCTTCCCGACCTATACCTCCGGAAAACGTGCCAGGGAGCATGCCAGGAGTGTGGGTTGAAGTCCTCGGAGCACGAGACCCGAAGATCGAAAGACTTATGACCAATACGGAGCAAAGGGAAGAAACCGTCGGGGGACCGCTTTTTACCCCTGGACGAGAAAACTGAGTCCGGGGCATTCCCGCTCGCGTTTTCTTGGGACGAGCACCGGAAGTCCTCGAGCTCAGCCCGTTTCCTTCGCTGCAAGTGCATTTCCAGTGGTTTCTGACACCGGACGAGCGTTCGCCACTCGTTGGAAGCTTCGGCCATCTTTTGGACCGTTTTTGGGTCGCACCACAGTTCTCCCTCCAACGAGCTCGCTTCCCGACATATACCTCCGGAAAACGTGTCAGGGAGCATGCCAGGAGTGTGGGTTGAAGTCCTCGGAGTACAAGACCCGAAGATCGAAAGACTTATGACCAATACGGAGCAAAGGGAAGAAACCGTCGGAGGACCGCTTTTTACCCCAGGACGAGAAAACTGAGTCCGGGGCATTCCCGCTCGCGTTTTCTTGGGCCGAGCACCGGAAGTCCTCGAGCTCAGCCCGTTTCCTTCGCTGCAAGTGCATTTCCAGTGGTTTCTGACACCGGACGAGCGTTCGCCACTCGTTGGAAGCTTCGGCCATCTTTTGGACCGTTTTGGGTCGCACCACAGTTCTCCCTCCAACGAGCTCGCTTCCCGACCTGTACCTCCGGAAAACGTGTCAGGGAGAATGCCAGGAGTGTGGGTTGAAGTCCTCGGAGCACGAGATCCGAAGATCGAAAGACTTATGACCAATACGGAGCAAAGGGAAGAAACCGTCGGGGGACCGCTTTTTACCCCAGGACGAGAAATCTGAGTCCGGGGCATTCCCGCTCGCATTTTCTTGGGACGAGCACCGGAAGTCCTCGAGCTCAGCCCGTTTCCTTCGCTGCAAGTGCATTTCCAGTGGTTTCTGACACCGGACGAGCGTTCGCCACTCATTGGAAGCTTCGGCCATCTTTTGGACCGTTTTGGGTCGCACCACAGTTCTCCCTCCAACGAGCTCGCTTCCCGACCTATACCTCCGGAAAACGTGTCAGGGAGCATGCCAGGAGTGTGGGTTGAAGTCCTCGGAGCACGAGACCCGAAGATCGAAAGACTTATGACCAATACGGAGCAAAGGGAAGAAACCGTCGGGGGACCGCTTTTTACCCCAGGACGAGAAAACTGAGTCCGGGGCATTCCCGCTCGCGTTTTCTTGGGAAGAGCACTGGAAGTCCTCGAGCTCAGCCCGTTTCCTTCGCTGCAAGTGCATTTCCAGTGGTTTCTGACACCGGACGAGCGTTCGCCACTCGTTGGAAGCTTCGGCCATCTTTTGGACCGTTTTGGGTCGCACCACAGTTCTCCCTCCAACGAGCTCGCTTCCCGACCTATACCTCCGAAAAACGTGTCAGGGAGCATGCCAGGAGTGTGGGTTGAAGTCCTCGGAGCACGAGACCCGAAGATCGAAAGACTTATGACCAATACGGAGCAAAGGGAAGAAACCCTCGGGGGACCGCCTTTTACCCCAAGACGAGAAAACTGAGTCCGGGGCATTCCCGCTCGCGTTTTCTTGGGACGAGCACCGGAAGTCCTCGAGCTCAGCCCGTTTCCTTCGCTGCAAGTGCATTTCCAGTGGTTTCTGACACCGGACGAGCGTTCGCCACTCGTTGGAAGCTTCGGCCATCTTTTGGACCGTTTTGGGTCGCACCACAGTTCTCCCTCCAACGAGCTCGCTTCCCGACCTATACCTCCGGAAAACGTGTCAGGGAGCATGCCAGGAGTGTGGGTTTAAGTCCTCGGAGCACGAGACCCGAAGATCGAAAGACTTATGACCAATACGGAGCAAAGGGAAGAAACCGTTGGGGGACCGCCTTTTACCCCAGGACGAGAAAACTTAGTCCGGGGCATTCCCGCTCGCGTTTTCTTGGGACGAGCACCGGAAGTCCTCGAGCTCAGCCCGTTTCCTTCGCTGCAAGTGCATTTCCAGTGGTTTCTGACACCGGACGAGCGTTCGCCACTCGTTGGAAGCTTCGGCCATCTTTTGGACCGTTTTGGGTCGCGCCACAGTTCTCCCTCCAACGAGCTCGCTTCCCGACCTATACCTCCGGAAAACGTGTCAGGGAGCATGCCAGGAGTGTGGGTTGAAGTCCTCGGAGCACTAGACCCGAAGATCGAAAGACTTATGACCAATACGGAGCAAAGGGAAGAAACCGTCGGAGGACCGCTTTTTACCCCAGGACGAGAAAACTGAGTCCGGAGCATTCCCGCTCGCGTTTTCTTGGGACGAGCACCGGAAGTCCTCGAGCTCAGCCCGTTTCCTTCCCTGCAAGTGCATTTCCAGTGGTTTCTGACACCGGACGAGCGTTCGCCACTCGTTGGAAGCTTCGGCCATCTTTTGGACCGTTTTGGGTCGCACCACAGTTCTCCCTCCAACGAGCTCGCTTCCCGACCTATACCTCCGGAAAACGTGTCAGGGAGCATGCCAGGAGTGTGGGTTGAAGTCCTCGGAGCACGAGACCCGAAGATCGAAAGACTTATGACCAATACGGAGCAAAGGGAAGAAACCGTCGGGGGACCGCTTTTTACCCCAGGACGAGAAATCTGAGTCCGGGGCATTCCCGCTCGCGTTTTCTTGGGACGAGCACCGGAAGTCCTCGAGCTCAGCCCGTTTCCTTCGCTGCAAGTGCATTTCCAGTGGTTTCTGACACCGGACGAGCGTTCGCCACTCGTTGGAAGCTTCGGCCATCTTTTGGACCGTTTTGGGTCGCACCACAGTTCTCCCTCCAACGAGCTCGCTTCCCGACCTATACCTCCGGAAAACGTGTCAGGGAGCATGCCAGGAGTGTGGGTTGAAGTCCTCGGAGCACGAGACCCGAAGATCGAAAGACTTATGACCAATACGGAGCAAAGGGAAGAAACCCTCGGGGGACCGCCTTTTACCCCAGGACGAGAAACCTGAGTCCGGGGCATTCCCGCTCGCGTTTTCTTGGGACGAGCACCGGAAGTCCTCGAGCTCAGCCCGTTTCCTTCGCTGCAAGTGCATTTCCAGTGGTTTCTGACACCGGACGAGCGTTCGCCACTCGTTGGAAGCTTCGGCCATCTTTTGGACCGTTTTGGGTCGCACCACAGTTCTCCCTCCAACGAGCTCGCTTCCCGACCTATACCTCCGGAAAACGTGTCAGGGAGCATGCCAGGAGTGTGGGTTGAAGTCCTCGGAGCACTAGACCCGAAGATCGAAAGACTTATGACCAATACGGAGCAAAGGGAAGAAACCGTCGGAGGACCGCTTTTTACCCCAGGACGAGAAAACTGAGTCCGGGGCATTCCCGCTCGCGTTTTCTTGGGACGAGCACCGGAAGTCCTCGAGCTCAGCCCGTTTCCTTCGCTGCAAGTGCATTTCCAGTGGTTTCTGACACCGGACGAGCGTTCGCCACTCGTTGGAAGCTTCGGCCATCTTTTGGACCGTTTTGGGTCGCACCACAGTTCTCCCTCCAACGAGCTCGCTTCCCTACCTATACCTCCGGAAAACGTGTCAGGGAGCATGCCAGGAGTGTGGGTTGAAGTCCTCGGAGAACTAGACCCGAAGATCGAAAGACTTATGACCAATACGGAGCAAAGGGAAGAAACCGTCGGAGGACCGCTTTTTACCCCAGGACGAGAAAACTGAGTCCGGGGCATTCCCGCTCGCGTTTTCTTAGGACGAGCACCGGAAGTCCTCGAGCTCAGCCCGTTTCCTTCGCTGCAAGTGCATTTCCAGTGGTTTCTGACACCGGACGAGCGTTCGCCACTCGTTGGAAGCTTCGGCCATCTTTTGGACCGTTTTCGGTCGCACCACAGTTCTCCCTCCAACGAGCTCGCTTCCCGACCTATACCTCCGGAAAACGTGCCAGGGAGCATGCCAGGAGTGTGGGTTGAAGTCCTCGGAGCACGAGACCCGAAGATCGAAAGACTTATGACCAATACGGAGCAAAGGGAAGAAACCGTCGGGGGACCGCTTTTTACCCCAGGACGAGAAAACTGAGTCCGGGGCATTCCCGCTCGCGTTTTCTTGGGACGAGCACCGGAAGTCCTCGAGCTCAGCCCGTTTCCTTCGCTGCAAGTGCATTTCCAGTGGTTTCTGACACCGGACGAGCGTTCGCCACTCGTTGGAAGCTTCGGCCATCTTTTGGACCGTTTTGGGTCGCGCCACAGTTCTCCCTCCAACGAGCTCGCTTCCCGACCTATACCTCCGGAAAACGTGTCAGGGAGCATGCCAGGAGTGTGGGTTTAAGTCCTCGGAGCACGAGACCCGAAGATCGAAAGACTTATGACCAATACGGAGCAAAGGGAAGAAACCGTTGGGGGACCGCCTTTTACCCCAGGACGAGAAAACTTAGTCCGGGGCATTCCCGCTCGCGTTTTCTTGGGACGAGCACCGGAAGTCCTCGAGCTCAGCCCGTTTCCTTCGCTGCAAGTGCATTTCCAGTGGTTTCTGACACCGGACGAGCGTTCGCCACTCGTTGGAAGCTTCGGCCATCTTTTGGACCGTTTTGGGTCGCGCCACAGTTCTCCCTCCAACGAGCTCGCTTCCCGACCTATACCTCCGGAAAACGTGTCAGGGAGCATGCCAGGAGTGTGGGTTGAAGTCCTCGGAGCACTAGACCCGAAGATCGAAAGACTTATGACCAATACGGAGCAAAGGGAAGAAACCGTCGGAGGACCGCTTTTTACCCCAGGACGAGAAAACTGAGTCCGGGGCATTCCCGCTCGCGTTTTCTTGGGACGAGCACCGGAAGTCCTCGAGCTCAGCCCGTTTCCTTCGCTGCAAGTGCATTTCCAGTGGTTTCTGACACCGGACGAGCGTTCGCCACTCGTTGGAAGCTTCGGCCATCTTTTGGACCGTTTTGGGTCGCACCACAGTTCTGCCTCCAACGAGCTCGCTTCCCTACCTATACCTCCGGAAAACGTGTCAGGGAGCATGCCAGGAGTGTGGGTTGAAGTCCTCGGAGAACTAGACCCGAAGATCGAAAGACTTATGACCAATACGGAGCAAAGGGAAGAAACCGTCGGAGGACCGCTTTTTACCCCAGGACGAGAAAACTGAGTCCGGGGCATTCCCGCTCGCGTTTTCTTAGGACGAGCACCGGAAGTCCTCGAGCTCAGCCCGTTTCCTTCGCTGCAAGTGCATTTCCAGTGGTTTCTGACACCGGACGAGCGTTCGCCACTCGTTGGAAGCTTCGGCCATCTTTTGGACCGTTTTCGGTCGCACCACAGTTCTCCCTCCAACGAGCTCGCTTCCCGACCTATACCTCCGGAAAACGTGCCAGGGAGCATGCCAGGAGTGTGGGTTGAAGTCCTCGGAGCACGAGACCCGAAGATCGAAAGACTTATGACCAATACGGAGCAAAGGGAAGAAACCGTCGGGGGACCGCTTTTTACCCCAGGACGAGAAAACTGAGTCCGGGGCATTCCCGCTCGCGTTTTCTTGGGACGAGCACCGGAAGTCCTCGAGCTCAGCCCGTTTCCTTCGCTGCAAGTGCATTTCCAGTGGTTTCTGACACCGGACGAGCGTTCGCCACTCGTTGGAAGCTTCGGCCATCTTTTGGACCGTTTTGGGTCGCACCACAGTTCTCCCTCCAACGAGCTCGCTTCCCTACCTATACCTCCGGAAAACGTGTCAGGGAGCATGCCAGGAGTGTGGGTTGAAGTCCTCGGAGCACTAGACCCGAAGATCGAAAGACTTATGACCAATACGGAGCAAAGGGAAGAAACCGTCGGAGGACCGCTTTTTACCCCAGGACGAGAAAACTGAGTCCGGGGCATTCCCGCTCGCGTTTTCTTAGGACAAGCACCGGAAGTCCTCGAGCTCAGCCCGTTTCCTTCGCTGCAAGTGCATTTCCAGTGGTTTCTGACACCGGACGAGCGTTCGCCACTCGTTGGAAGCTTCGGCCATCTTTTGGACCGTTTTCGGTCGCACCACAGTTCTCCCTCCAACGAGCTCGCTTCCCGACCTATACCTCCGGAAAACGTGCCAGGGAGCATGCCAGGAGTGTGGGTTGAAGTCCTCGGAGCACGAGACCCGAAGATCGAAAGACTTATGACCAATACGGAGCAAAGGGAAGAAACCGTCGGGGGACCGCTTTTTACCCCAGGACGAGAAAACTGAGTCCGGGGCATTCCCGCTCGCGTTTTCTTGGGACGAGCACCGGAAGTCCTCGAGCTCAGCCCGTTTCCTTCGCTGCAAGTGCATTTCCAGTGGTTTCTGACACCGGACGAGCGTTCGCCACTCGTTGGAAGCTTCGGCCATCTTTTGGACCGTTTTGGGTCGCACCACAGTTCTCCATCCAACGAGCTCGCTTCCCGACCTATACCTCCGGAAAACGTGCCAGGGAGCATGCCAGGAGTGTGGGTTGAAGTCCTCGGAGCACGAGACCCGAAGATCGAAAGACTTATGACCAATACGGAGCAAAGGGAAGAAACCGTCGGGGGACCGCTTTTTACCCCTGGACGAGAAAACTGAGTCCGGGGCATTCCCGCTCGCGTTTTCTTGGGACGAGCACCGGAAGTCCTCGAGCTCAGCCCGTTTCCTTCGCTGCAAGTGCATTTCCAGTGGTTTCTGACACCGGACGAGCGTTCGCCACTCGTTGGAAGCTTCGGCCATCTTTTGGACCGTTTTTGGGTCGCACCACAGTTCTCCCTCCAACGAGCTCGCTTCCCGACCTATACCTCCGGAAAACGTGTCAGGGAGCATGCCAGGAGTGTGGGTTGAAGTCCTCGGAGCACGAGACCCGAAGATCGAAAGACTTATGACCAATACGGAGCAAAGGGAAGAAACCGTCGGGGGACCGCTTTTTACCCCAGGACGAGAAAACTGAGTCCGGGGCATTCCCGCTCGCGTTTTCTTGGGACGAGCACCGGAAGTCCTCGAGCTCAGCCCGTTTCCTTCGCTGCAAGTGCATTTCCAGTGGTTTCTGACACCGGACGAGCGTTCGCCACTCGTTGGAAGCTTCGGCCATCTTTTGGACCGTTTTGGGTCGCACCACAGTTCTCCCTCCAACGAGCTCGCTTCCCGACCTATACCTCCGGAAAACGTGTCAGGGAGCATGCCAGGAGTGTGGGTTGAAGTCCTCGGAGCACGAGACCCGAAGATCGAAAGACTTATGACCAATACGGAGCAAAGGGAAGAAACCGTCGGGGGACCGCTTTTACCCCAGGACGAGAAAACTGAGTCCGGGGCATTCCCGCTCGCGTTTTCTTGGGATGAGCACCGGAAGTCCTCGAGCTCAGCCCGTTTCCTTCGCTGCAAGTGCATTTCCAGTGGTTTCTGACACCGGACGAGCGTTCGCCACTCGTTGGAAGCTTCGGCCATCTTTTGGACCGTTTTGGGTCGCACCACAGTTCTCCCTCCAACGAGCTCGCTTCCGGACCTATACCTCCGGAAAACGTGTCAGGGAGCATGCCAGGAGTTTGGGTTAAAGTCCTCGGAGCACGAGACCCGAAGATCGAAAGACTTATGACCAATACGGAGCAAAGGGAAGAAACCGTCGGGGGACCGCTTTTTACCCCAGGACGAGAAAACTGAGTCCGGGGCATTCCCTCTCGCGTTTTCTTGGGACGAGCACCGGAAGTCCTCGAGCTCAGCCCGTTTCCTTCGCTGCAAGTGCATTTCCAGTGGTTTCTGACACCGGACGAGCGTTCGCCACTCGTTGGAAGCTTCGGCCATCTTTTGGACCGTTTTGGGTCGCACCACAGTTCTCCCTCCAACGAGCTCGCTTCCCGACCTATACCTCCGGAATACGTGCCAGGGAGCATGCCAGGAGTGTGGGTTGAAGTCCTCGGAGCACGAGACCCGAAGATCGAAAGACTTATGACCAATACGGAGCAAAGGGAAGAAACCGTCGGGGGACCGCTTTTTACCCCAGGACGAGAAAACTGAGTCCGGGGCATTCCCGCTCGCGTTTTCTTGGGACGAGCACCGGAAGTCCTTGAGCTCAGCCCGTTTCCTTCGCTGCAAGTGCATTTCCAGTGGTTTCTGACACCAGACGAGCGTTCGCCACTCGTTGGAAGCTTCGGCCATCTTTTGGACCGTTTTGGGTCGCACCACAGTTCTCCCTCCAACGAGCTCGCTTCCCGACCTATACCTCCGGAAAACGTGCCAGGGAGCATGCCAAGAGTGTGGGTTGAAGTCCTCGGAGCACGAGACCCGAAGATCGAAAGACTTATGACCAATACGGAGCAAAGGGAAGAAACCGTCGGGGGACCGCTTTTTACCCCTGGACGAGAAAACTGAGTCCGGGGCATTCCCGCTCGCGTTTTCTTGGGACGAGCACCGGAAGTCCTCGAGCTCAGCCCGTTTCCTTCGCTGCAAGTGCATTTCCAGTGGTTTCTGACACCGGACGAGCGTTCGCCACTCGTTGGAAGCTTCGGCCATCTTTTGGACCGTTTTTGGGTCGCACCACAGTTCTCCCTCCAACGAGCTCGCTTCCCGACATATACCTCCGGAAAACGTGTCAGGGAGCATGCCAGGAGTGTGGGTTGAAGTCCTCGGAGCACGAGACCCGAAGATCGAAAGACTTATGACCAATACGGAGCAAAGGGAAGAAACCGTCGGGGGACCGCTTTTTACCCCAGGACGAGAAAACTGAGTCCGGGGCATTCCCGCTCGCGTTTTCTTGGGACGAGCACCGGAAGTCCTCGAGCTCAGCCCGTTTCCTTCGCTGCAAGTGCATTTCCAATGGTTTCTGACACCGGACGAGCGTTCGCCACTCGTTGGAAGCTTCGGCCATCTTTTGGACCGTTTTGGGTCGCACCACAGTTCTCCCTCCAACGAGCTCGCTTCCCGACCTATACCTCCGGAAAACGTGTCAGGGAGCATGCCAGGAGTGTGGGTTGAAGTCCTCGGAGCACGAGACCCGAAGATCGAAAGACTTATGACCAATACGGAGCAAAGGGAAGAAACCGTCGGGGGACCGCTTTTTACCCCAGGACGAGAAAACTGAGTCCGGGGCATTCCCGCTCGCGTTTTCTTGGGACGAGCACCGGAAGTCCTCGAGCTCAGCCCGTTTCCTTCGCTGCAAGTGCATTTCCAGTGGTTTCTGACACCGGACGAGCGTTCGCCACTCGTTGGAAGCTTCGGCCATCTTTTGGACCGTTTTGGGTCGCACCACAGTTCTCCCTCCAACGAGCTCGCTTCCCGACCTATACCTCCGGAAAACGTGTCAGGGAGCATGCCAGGAGTGTGGGTTGAAGTCCTCGGAGCACGAGACCCGAAGATCGAAAGACTTATGACCAATACGGAGCAAAGGGAAGAAACCGTCGGGGGACCGCTTTTACCCCAGGACGAGAAAACTGAGTCCGGGGCATTCCCGCTCGCGTTTTCTTGGGATGAGCACCGGAAGTCCTCGAGCTCAGCCCGTTTCCTTCGCTGCAAGTGCATTTCCAGTGGTTTCTGACACCGGACGAGCGTTCGCCACTCGTTGGAAGCTTCGGCCATCTTTTGGACCGTTTTGGGTCGCACCACAGTTCTCCCTCCAACGAGCTCGCTTCCGGACCTATACCTCCGGAAAACGTGTCAGGGAGCATGCCAGGAGTTTGGGTTAAAGTCCTCGGAGCACGAGACCCGAAGATCGAAAGACTTATGACCAATACGGAGCAAAGGGAAGAAACCGTCGGGGGACCGCTTTTTACCCCAGGACGAGAAAACTGAGTCCGGGGCATTCCCTCTCGCGTTTTCTTGGGACGAGCACCGGAAGTCCTCGAGCTCAGCCCGTTTCCTTCGCTGCAAGTGCATTTCCAGTGGTTTCTGACACCGGACGAGCGTTCGCCACTCGTTGGAAGCTTCGGCCATCTTTTGGACCGTTTTGGGTCGCACCACAGTTCTCCCTCCAACGAGCTCGCTTCCCGACCTATACCTCCGGAATACGTGCCAGGGAGCATGCCAGGAGTGTGGGTTGAAGTCCTCGGAGCACGAGACCCGAAGATCGAAAGACTTATGACCAATACGGAGCAAAGGGAAGAAACCGTCGGGGGACCGCTTTTTACCCCAGGACGAGAAAACTGAGTCCGGGGCATTCCCGCTCGCGTTTTCTTGGGACGAGCACCGGAAGTCCTTGAGCTCAGCCCGTTTCCTTCGCTGCAAGTGCATTTCCAGTGGTTTCTGACACCAGACGAGCGTTCGCCACTCGTTGGAAGCTTCGGCCATCTTTTGGACCGTTTTGGGTCGCACCACAGTTCTCCCTCCAACGAGCTCGCTTCCCGACCTATACCTCCGGAAAACGTGCCAGGGAGCATGCCAAGAGTGTGGGTTGAAGTCCTCGGAGCACGAGACCCGAAGATCGAAAGACTTATGACCAATACGGAGCAAAGGGAAGAAACCGTCGGGGGACCGCTTTTTACCCCTGGACGAGAAAACTGAGTCCGGGGCATTCCCGCTCGCGTTTTCTTGGGACGAGCACCGGAAGTCCTCGAGCTCAGCCCGTTTCCTTCGCTGCAAGTGCATTTCCAGTGGTTTCTGACACCGGACGAGCGTTCGCCACTCGTTGGAAGCTTCGGCCATCTTTTGGACCGTTTTTGGGTCGCACCACAGTTCTCCCTCCAACGAGCTCGCTTCCCGACATATACCTCCGGAAAACGTGTCAGGGAGCATGCCAGGAGTGTGGGTTGAAGTCCTCGGAGCACGAGACCCGAAGATCGAAAGACTTATGACCAATACGGAGCAAAGGGAAGAAACCGTCGGGGGACCGCTTTTTACCCCAGGACGAGAAAACTGAGTCCGGGGCATTCCCGCTCGCGTTTTCTTGGGACGAGCACCGGAAGTCCTCGAGCTCAGCCCGTTTCCTTCGCTGCAAGTGCATTTCCAATGGTTTCTGACACCGGACGAGCGTTCGCCACTCGTTGGAAGCTTCGGCCATCTTTTGGACCGTTTTGGGTCGCACCACAGTTCTCCCTCCAACGAGCTCGCTTCCCGACCTATACCTCCGGAAAACGTGTCAGGGAGCATGCCAGGAGTGTGGGTTGAAGTCCTCGGAGCACGAGACCCGAAGATCGAAAGACTTATGACCAATACGGAGCAAAGGGAAGAAACCGTCGGGGGACCGCTTTTTACCCCAGGACGAGAAAACTGAGTCCGGGGCATTCCCGCTCGCGTTTTCTTGGGACGAGCACCGGAAGTCCTCGAGCTCAGCCCGTTTCCTTCGCTGCAAGTGCATTTCCAGTGGTTTCTGACACCGGACGAGCGTTCGCCACTCGTTGGAAGCTTCGGCCATCTTTTGGACCGTTTTGGGTCGCACCACAGTTCTCCCTCCAACGAGCTCGCTTCCCGACCTATACCTCCGGAAAACGTGTCAGGGAGCATGCCAGGAGTGTGGGTTTAAGTCCTCGGAGCACGAGACCCGAAGATCGAAAGACTTATGACCAATACGGAGCAAAGGGAAGAAACCGTTGGGGGACCGCCTTTTACCCCAGGACGAGAAAACTTAGTCCGGGGCATTCCCGCTCGCGTTTTCTTGGGACGAGCACCGGAAGTCCTCGAGCTCAGCCCGTTTCCTTCGCTGCAAGTGCATTTCCAGTGGTTTCTGACACCGGACGAGCGTTCGCCACTCGTTGGAAGCTTCGGCCATCTTTTGGACCGTTTTGGGTCGCGCCACAGTTCTCCCTCCAACGAGCTCGCTTCCCGACCTATACCTCCGGAAAACGTGTCAGGGAGCATGCCAGGAGTGTGGGTTGAAGTCCTCGGAGCACTAGACCCGAAGATCGAAAGACTTATGACCAATACGGAGCAAAGGGAAGAAACCGTCGGAGGACCGCTTTTTACCCCAGGACGAGAAAACTGAGTCCGGGGCATTCCCGCTCGCGTTTGCTTGGGACGAGCACCGGAAGTCCTCGAGCTCAGCCCGTTTCCTTCGCTGCAAGTGCATTTCCAGTGGTTTCTGACACCGGACGAGCGTTCGCCACTCGTTGGAAGCTTCGGCCATCTTTTGGACCGTTTTGGGTCGCACCACAGTTCTCCCTCCAACGAGCTCGCTTCCCTACCTATACCTCCGGAAAACGTGTCAGGGAGCATGCCAGGAGTGTGGGTTGAAGTCCTCGGAGAACTAGACCCGAAGATCGAAAGACTTATGACCAATACGGAGCAAAGGGAAGAAACCGTCGGAGGACCGCTTTTTACCCCAGGACGAGAAAACTGAGTCCGGGGCATTCCCGCTCGCGTTTTCTTAGGACGAGCACCGGAAGTCCTCGAGCTCAGCCCGTTTCCTTCGCTGCAAGTGCATTTCCAGTGGTTTCTGACACCGGACGAGCGTTCGCCACTCGTTGGAAGCTTCGGCCATCTTTTGGACCGTTTTCGGTCGCACCACAGTTCTCCCTCCAACGAGCTCGCTTCCCGACCTATACCTCCGGAAAACGTGCCAGGGAGCATGCCAGGAGTGTGGGTTGAAGTCCTCGGAGCACGAGACCCGAAGATCGAAAGACTTATGACCAATACGGAGCAAAGGGAAGAAACCGTCGGGGGACCGCTTTTTACCCCAGGACGAGAAAACTGAGTCCGGGGCATTCCCGCTCGCGTTTTCTTGGGACGAGCACCGGAAGTCCTCGAGCTCAGCCCGTTTCCTTCGCTGCAAGTGCATTTCCAGTGGTTTCTGACACCGGACGAGCGTTCGCCACTCGTTGGAAGCTTCGGCCATCTTTTGGACCGTTTTGGGTCGCACCACAGTTCTCCCTCCAACGAGCTCGCTTCCCTACCTATACCTCCGGAAAACGTGTCAGGGAGCATGCCAGGAGTGTGGGTTGAAGTCCTCGGAGCACTAGACCCGAAGATCGAAAGACTTATGACCAATACGGAGCAAAGGGAAGAAACCGTCGGAGGACCGCTTTTTACCCCAGGACGAGAAAACTGAGTCCGGGGCATTCCCGCTCGCGTTTTCTTAGGACAAGCACCGGAAGTCCTCGAGCTCAGCCCGTTTCCTTCGCTGCAAGTGCATTTCCAGTGGTTTCTGACACCGGACGAGCGTTCGCCACTCGTTGGAAGCTTCGGCCATCTTTTGGACCGTTTTCGGTCGCACCACAGTTCTCCCTCCAACGAGCTCGCTTCCCGACCTATACCTCCGGAAAACGTGCCAGGGAGCATGCCAGGAGTGTGGGTTGAAGTCCTCGGAGCACGAGACCCGAAGATCGAAAGACTTATGACCAATACGGAGCAAAGGGAAGAAACCGTCGGGGGACCGCTTTTTACCCCAGGACGAGAAAACTGAGTCCGGGGCATTCCCGCTCGCGTTTTCTTGGGACGAGCACCGGAAGTCCTCGAGCTCAGCCCGTTTCCTTCGCTGCAAGTGCATTTCCAGTGGTTTCTGACACCGGACGAGCGTTCGCCACTCGTTGGAAGCTTCGGCCATCTTTTGGACCGTTTTGGGTCGCACCACAGTTCTCCATCCAACGAGCTCGCTTCCCGACCTATACCTCCGGAAAACGTGCCAGGGAGCATGCCAGGAGTGTGGGTTGAAGTCCTCGGAGCACGAGACCCGAAGATCGAAAGACTTATGACCAATACGGAGCAAAGGGAAGAAACCGTCGGGGGACCGCTTTTTACCCCTGGACGAGAAAACTGAGTCCGGGGCATTCCCGCTCGCGTTTTCTTGGGACGAGCACCGGAAGTCCTCGAGCTCAGCCCGTTTCCTTCGCTGCAAGTGCATTTCCAGTGGTTTCTGACACCGGACGAGCGTTCGCCACTCGTTGGAAGCTTCGGCCATCTTTTGGACCGTTTTTGGGTCGCACCACAGTTCTCCCTCCAACGAGCTCGCTTCCCGACCTATACCTCCGGAAAACGTGTCAGGGAGCATGCCAGGAGTGTGGGTTGAAGTCCTCGGAGCACGAGACCCGAAGATCGAAAGACTTATGACCAATACGGAGCAAAGGGAAGAAACCGTCGGGGGACCGCTTTTTACCCCAGGACGAGAAAACTGAGTCCGGGGCATTCCCGCTCGCGTTTTCTTGGGACGAGCACCGGAAGTCCTTGAGCTCAGCCCGTTTCCTTCGCTGCAAGTGCATTTCCAGTGGTTTCTGACACCAGACGAGCGTTCGCCACTCGTTGGAAGCTTCGGCCATCTTTTGGACCGTTTTGGGTCGCACCACAGTTCTCCCTCCAACGAGCTCGCTTCCCGACCTATACCTCCGGAAAACGTGCCAGGGAGCATGCCAAGAGTGTGGGTTGAAGTCCTCGGAGCACGAGACCCGAAGATCGAAAGACTTATGACCAATACGGAGCAAAGGGAAGAAACCGTCGGGGGACCGCTTTTTACCCCTGGACGAGAAAACTGAGTCCGGGGCATTCCCGCTCGCGTTTTCTTGGGACGAGCACCGGAAGTCCTCGAGCTCAGCCCGTTTCCTTCGCTGCAAGTGCATTTCCAGTGGTTTCTGACACCGGACGAGCGTTCGCCACTCGTTGGAAGCTTCGGCCATCTTTTGGACCGTTTTTGGGTCGCACCACAGTTCTCCCTCCAACGAGCTCGCTTCCCGACATATACCTCCGGAAAACGTGTCAGGGAGCATGCCAGGAGTGTGGGTTGAAGTCCTCGGAGCACGAGACCCGAAGATCGAAAGACTTATGACCAATACGGAGCAAAGGGAAGAAACCGTCGGGGGACCGCTTTTTACCCCAGGACGAGAAAACTGAGTCCGGGGCATTCCCGCTCGCGTTTTCTTGGGACGAGCACCGGAAGTCCTCGAGCTCAGCCCGTTTCCTTCGCTGCAAGTGCATTTCCAATGGTTTCTGACACCGGACGAGCGTTCGCCACTCGTTGGAAGCTTCGGCCATCTTTTGGACCGTTTTGGGTCGCACCACAGTTCTCCCTCCAACGAGCTCGCTTCCCGACCTATACCTCCGGAAAACGTGTCAGGGAGCATGCCAGGAGTGTGGGTTGAAGTCCTCGGAGCACGAGACCCGAAGATCGAAAGACTTATGACCAATACGGAGCAAAGGGAAGAAACCGTCGGGGGACCGCTTTTTACCCCAGGACGAGAAAACTGAGTCCGGGGCATTCCCGCTCGCGTTTTCTTGGGACGAGCACCGGAAGTCCTCGAGCTCAGCCCGTTTCCTTCGCTGCAAGTGCATTTCCAGTGGTTTCTGACACCGGACGAGCGTTCGCCACTCGTTGGAAGCTTCGGCCATCTTTTGGACCGTTTTGGGTCGCACCACAGTTCTCCCTCCAACGAGCTCGCTTCCCGACCTATACCTCCGGAAAACGTGTCAGGGAGCATGCCAGGAGTGTGGGTTTAAGTCCTCGGAGCACGAGACCCGAAGATCGAAAGACTTATGACCAATACGGAGCAAAGGGAAGAAACCGTTGGGGGACCGCCTTTTACCCCAGGACGAGAAAACTTAGTCCGGGGCATTCCCGCTCGCGTTTTCTTGGGACGAGCACCGGAAGTCCTCGAGCTCAGCCCGTTTCCTTCGCTGCAAGTGCATTTCCAGTGGTTTCTGACACCGGACGAGCGTTCGCCACTCGTTGGAAGCTTCGGCCATCTTTTGGACCGTTTTGGGTCGCGCCACAGTTCTCCCTCCAACGAGCTCGCTTCCCGACCTATACCTCCGGAAAACGTGTCAGGGAGCATGCCAGGAGTGTGGGTTGAAGTCCTCGGAGCACTAGACCCGAAGATCGAAAGACTTATGACCAATACGGAGCAAAGGGAAGAAACCGTCGGAGGACCGCTTTTTACCCCAGGACGAGAAAACTGAGTCCGGGGCATTCCCGCTCGCGTTTGCTTGGGACGAGCACCGGAAGTCCTCGAGCTCAGCCCGTTTCCTTCGCTGCAAGTGCATTTCCAGTGGTTTCTGACACCGGACGAGCGTTCGCCACTCGTTGGAAGCTTCGGCCATCTTTTGGACCGTTTTGGGTCGCACCACAGTTCTCCCTCCAACGAGCTCGCTTCCCTACCTATACCTCCGGAAAACGTGTCAGGGAGCATGCCAGGAGTGTGGGTTGAAGTCCTCGGAGAACTAGACCCGAAGATCGAAAGACTTATGACCAATACGGAGCAAAGGGAAGAAACCGTCGGAGGACCGCTTTTTACCCCAGGACGAGAAAACTGAGTCCGGGGCATTCCCGCTCGCGTTTTCTTAGGACAAGCACCGGAAGTCCTCGAGCTCAGCCCGTTTCCTTCGCTGCAAGTGCATTTCCAGTGGTTTCTGACACCGGACGAGCGTTCGCCACTCGTTGGAAGCTTCGGCCATCTTTTGGACCGTTTTCGGTCGCACCACAGTTCTCCCTCCAACGAGCTCGCTTCCCGACCTATACCTCCGGAAAACGTGCCAGGGAGCATGCCAGGAGTGTGGGTTGAAGTCCTCGGAGCACGAGACCCGAAGATCGAAAGACTTATGACCAATACGGAGCAAAGGGAAGAAACCGTCGGGGGACCGCTTTTTACCCCAGGACGAGAAAACTGAGTCCGGGGCATTCCCGCTCGCGTTTTCTTGGGACGAGCACCGGAAGTCCTCGAGCTCAGCCCGTTTCCTTCGCTGCAAGTGCATTTCCAGTGGTTTCTGACACCGGACGAGCGTTCGCCACTCGTTGGAAGCTTCGGCCATCTTTTGGACCGTTTTGGGTCGCACCACAGTTCTCCATCCAACGAGCTCGCTTCCCGACCTATACCTCCGGAAAACGTGCCAGGGAGCATGCCAGGAGTGTGGGTTGAAGTCCTCGGAGCACGAGACCCGAAGATCGAAAGACTTATGACCAATACGGAGCAAAGGGAAGAAACCGTCGGGGGACCGCTTTTTACCCCTGGACGAGAAAACTGAGTCCGGGGCATTCCCGCTCGCGTTTTCTTGGGACGAGCACCGGAAGTCCTCGAGCTCAGCCCGTTTCCTTCGCTGCAAGTGCATTTCCAGTGGTTTCTGACACCGGACGAGCGTTCGCCACTCGTTGGAAGCTTCGGCCATCTTTTGGACCGTTTTTGGGTCGCACCACAGTTCTCCCTCCAACGAGCTCGCTTCCCGACCTATACCTCCGGAAAACGTGTCAGGGAGCATGCCAGGAGTGTGGGTTGAAGTCCTCGGAGCACGAGACCCGAAGATCGAAAGACTTATGACCAATACGGAGCAAAGGGAAGAAACCGTCGGGGGACCGCTTTTTACCCCAGGACGAGAAAACTGAGTCCGGGGCATTCCCGCTCGCGTTTTCTTGGGACGAGCACCGGAAGTCCTCGAGCTCAGCCCGTTTCCTTCGCTGCAAGTGCATTTCCAGTGGTTTCTGACACCGGACGAGCGTTCGCCACTCGTTGGAAGCTTCGGCCATCTTTTGGACCGTTTTGGGTCGCACCACAGTTCTCCCTCCAACGAGCTCGCTTCCCGACCTATACCTCCGGAAAACGTGTCAGGGAGCATGCCAGGAGTGTGGGTTGAAGTCCTCGGAGCACGAGACCCGAAGATCGAAAGACTTATGACCAATACTTAGCAAAGGGAAGAAACCGTCGGGGGACCGCTTTTACCCCAGGACGAGAAAACTGAGTCCGGGGCATTCCCGCTCGCCTTTTCTTGGGATGAGCACCGGAAGTCCTCGAGCTCAGCCCGTTTCCTTCGCTGCAAGTGCATTTCCAGTGGTTTCTGACACCGGACGAGCGTTCGCCACTCGTTGGAAGCTTCGGCCATCTTTTGGACCGTTTTGGGTCGCACCACAGTTCTCCCTCCAACGAGCTCGCTTCCGGACCTATACCTCCGGAAAACGTGTCAGGGAGCATGCCAGGAGTTTGGGTTGAAGTCCTCGGAGCACGAGACCCGAAGATCGAAAGACTTATGACCAATACGGAGCAAAGGGAAGAAACCGTCGAGGGACCGCTTTTTACCCCAGGACGAGAAAACTGAGTCCGGGGCATTCCCTCTCGCGTTTTCTTGGGACGAGCACCGGAAGTCCTCGAGCTCAGCCCGTTTCCTTCGCTGCAAGTGCATTTCCAGTGGTTTCTGACACCGGACGAGCGTTCGCCACTCGTTGGAAGCTTCGGCCATCTTTTGGACCGTTTTGGGTCGCACCACAGTTCTCCCTCCAACGAGCTCGCTTCCCGACCTATACCTCCGGAATACGTGCCAGGGAGCATGCCAGGAGTGTGGGTTGAAGTCCTCGGAGCACGAGACCCGAAGATCGAAAGACTTATGACCAATACGGAGCAAAGGGAAGAAACCGTCGGGGGACCGCTTTTTACCCCAGGACGAGAAAACTGAGTCCGGGGCATTCCCGCTCGCGTTTTCTTGGGACGAGCACCGGAAGTCCTTGAGCTCAGCCCGTTTCCTTCGCTGCAAGTGCATTTCCAGTGGTTTCTGACACCAGACGAGCGTTCGCCACTCGTTGGAAGCTTCGGCCATCTTTTGGACCGTTTTGGGTCGCACCACAGTTCTCCCTCCAACGAGCTCGCTTCCCGACCTATACCTCCGGAAAACGTGCCAGGGAGCATGCCAAGAGTGTGGGTTGAAGTCCTCGGAGCACGAGACCCGAAGATCGAAAGACTTATGACCAATACGGAGCAAAGGGAAGAAACCGTCGGGGGACCGCTTTTTACCCCTGGACGAGAAAACTGAGTCCGGGGCATTCCCGCTCGCGTTTTCTTGGGACGAGCACCGGAAGTCCTCGAGCTCAGCCCGTTTCCTTCGCTGCAAGTGCATTTCCAGTGGTTTCTGACACCGGACGAGCGTTCGCCACTCGTTGGAAGCTTCGGCCATCTTTTGGACCGTTTTGGGTCGCACCACAGTTCTCCCTCCAACGAGCTCGCTTCCGGACCTATACCTCCGGAAAACGTGTCAGGGAGCATGCCAGGAGTTTGGGTTGAAGTCCTCGGAGCACGAGACCCGAAGATCGAAAGACTTATGACCAATACGGAGCAAAGGGAAGAAACCGTCGGGGGACCGCTTTTTACCCCAGGACGAGAAAACTGAGTCCGGGGCATTCCCGCTCGCGTTTTCTTGGGACGAGCACCGGAAGTCCTCGAGCTCAGCCCGTTTCCTTCGCTGCAAGTGCATTTCCAATGGTTTCTGACACCGGACGAGCGTTCGCCACTCGTTGGAAGCTTCGGCCATCTTTTGGACCGTTTTGGGTCGCACCACAGTTCTCCCTCCAACGAGCTCGCTTCCCGACCTATACCTCCGGAAAACGTGTCAGGGAGCATGCCAGGAGTGTGGGTTGAAGTCCTCGGAGCACGAGACCCGAAGATCGAAAGACTTATGACCAATACGGAGCAAAGGGAAGAAACCGTCGGGGGACCGCTTTTTACCCCAGGACGAGAAAACTGAGTCCGGGGCATTCCCGCTCGCGTTTTCTTGGGACGAGCACCGGAAGTCCTCGAGCTCAGCCCGTTTCCTTCGCTGCAAGTGCATTTCCAGTGGTTTCTGACACCGGACGAGCGTTCGCCACTCGTTGGAAGCTTCGGCCATCTTTTGGACCGTTTTGGGTCGCACCACAGTTCTCCCTCCAACGAGCTCGCTTCCCGACCTATACCTCCGGAAAACGTGTCAGGGAGCATGCCAGGAGTGTGGGTTGAAGTCCTCGGAGTACGAGACCCGAAGATCGAAAGACTTATGACCAATACGGAGCAAAGGGAAGAAACCGTCGGAGGACCGCTTTTTACCCCAGGACGAGAAAACTGAGTCCGGGGCATTCCCGCTCGCGTTTTCTTGGGCCGAGCACCGGAAGTCCTCGAGCTCAGCCCGTTTCCTTCGCTGCAAGTGCATTTCCAGTGGTTTCTGACACCGGACGAGCGTTCGCCACTCGTTGGAAGCTTCGGCCATCTTTTGGACCGTTTTGGGTCGCACCACAGTTCTCCCTCCAACGAGCTCGCTTCCCGACCTATACCTCCGGAAAACGTGTCAGGGAGAATGCCAGGAGTGTGGGTTGAAGTCCTCGGAGCACGAGATCCGAAGATCGAAAGACTTATGACCAATACGGAGCAAAGGGAAGAAACCGTCGGGGGACCGCTTTTTACCCCAGGACGAGAAATCTGAGTCCGGGGCATTCCCGCTCGCGTTTTCTTGGGACGAGCACCGGAAGTCCTCGAGCTCAGCCCGTTTCCTTCGCTGCAAGTGCATTTCCAGTGGTTTCTGACACCGGACGAGCGTTCGCCACTCATTGGAAGCTTCGGCCATCTTTTGGACCGTTTTGGGTCGCACCACAGTTCTCCCTCCAACGAGCTCGCTTCCCGACCTATACCTCCGGAAAACGTGTCAGGGAGCATGCCAGGAGTGTGGGTTGAAGTCCTCGGAGCACGAGACCCGAAGATCGAAAGACTTATGACCAATACGGAGCAAAGGGAAGAAACCGTCGGGGGACCGCTTTTTACCCCAGGACGAGAAAACTGAGTCCGGGGCATTCCCGCTCGCGTTTTCTTGGGAAGAGCACCGGAAGTCCTCGAGCTCAGCCCGTTTCCTTCGCTGCAAGTGCATTTCCAGTGGTTTCTGACACCGGACGAGCGTTCGCCACTCGTTGGAAGGTTCGACCATCTTTTGGACCGTTTTGGGTCGCACCACAGTTCTCCCTCCAACGAGCTCGCTTCCCGACCTATACCTCCGGAAAACGTGTCAGGGAGCATGCCAGGAGTGTGGGTTGAAGTCCTCGGAGCACGAGACCCGAAGATCGAAAGACTTATGACCAATACGGAGCAAAGGGAAGAAACCGTCGGGGGACCGCTTTTTACCCCAGGACGAGAAAACTGAGTCCGGGGCATTCCCGCTCGCGTTTTCTTGGGACAAGCACCGGAAGTCCTCGAGCTCAGCCCGTTTCCTTCGCTGCAAGTGCATTTCCAGTGGTTTCTGACACCGGACGAGCGTTCGCCACTCGTTGGAAGCTTCGGCCATCTTTTGGACCGTTTTGGGTCGCACCACAGTTCTCCCTCCAACGAGCTCGCTTCCCGACCTATACCTCCGGAAAACGTGCCAGGGAGCATGCCAGGAGTGTGGGTTGAAGTCCTCGGAGCACGAGACCCGAAGATCGAAAGACTTATGACCAATACGGAGCAAAGGGAAGAAACCGTCGGGGGACCGCTTTTTACCCCAGGACGAGAAAACTGAGTCCGGGGCATTCCCGCTCGCGTTTTCTTGGGACGAGCACCGGAAGTCCTCGAGCTCAGCCCGTTTCCTTCGCTGCAAGTGCATTTCCAGTGGTTTCTGACACCGGACGAGCGTTCGCCACTCGTTGGAAGCTTCGGCCATCTTTTGGACCGTTTTGGGTCGCACCACAGTTCTCCCTCCAACGAGCTCGCTTCCCGACCTATACCTCCGGAAAACGTGTCAGGGAGCATGCCAGGAGTGTGGGTTGAAGTCCTCGGAGCACGAGACCCGAAGATCGAAAGACTTATGACCAATACGGAGCAAAGGGAAGAAACCGTCGGGGGACCGCTTTTTACCCTAGGACGAGAAAACTGAGTCCGGGGCATTCCCGCTCGCGGTTTCATGGGACGAGCACCGGAAGTCCTCCAGCTCAGCCCGTTTCCTTCGCTGCAAGTGCATTTCCAGTTGTTTCTGACACCGGACGAGCGTTCGCCACTCGTTGGAAGCTTCGGCCATCTTTTGGACCGTTTTGGGTCGCACCACAGTTCTCCCTCCAACGAGCTCGCTTCCCGACCTATACCTCCGGAAAACGTGTCAGGGAGCATGCCAGGAGTGTGGGTTGAAGTCCTCGGAGCACGAGACCCGAAGATCGAAAGACTTATGACCAATACGGAGCAAAGGGAAGAAACCGTCGGGGGACCGCTTTTTACCCCAGGACGAGAAAACTGAGTCCGGGGCATTCCCGCTCGCGTTTTCTTGGGACGAGCACCGGAAGTCCTCGAGCTCAGCCCGTTTCCTTCGCTGCAAGTGCATTTCCAGTGGTTTCTGACACCGGACGAGCGTTCGCCACTCGTTGGAAGCTTCGGCCATCTTTTGGACCGTTTTGGGTCGCACCACAGTTCTCCCTCCAACGAGCTCGCTTCCCGACCTATACCTCCGGAAAACGTGTCAGGGAGCATGCCAGGAGTGTGGGTTGAAGTCCTCGGACCACGAGACCCGAAGATCGAAAGACTTATGACCAATACGGAGCAAAGGGAAGAAACCGTCGGGGGACCGCTTTTTACCCCAGGACGAGAAAACTGAGTCCGGGGCATTCCCGCTCGCGTTTTCTTGGGACGAGCACCGGAAGTCCTCGAGCTCAGCCCGTTTCCTTCGCTGCAAGTGCATTTCCAGTGGTTTCTGACACCGGACGAGCGTTCGCCACTCGTTGGAAGCTTCGGTCATCTTTTGGACCGTTTTGGGTCGCACCACAGTTCTCCCTCCAACGAGCTCGCTTCCCGACCTATACCTCCGGAAAACGTGTCAGGGAGCATGCCAGGAGTGTGGGTTGAAGTCCTCGGAGCACGAGACCCGAAGATCGAAAGACTTATGACCAATACGGAGCAAAGGGAAGAAACCGTCGGGGGACCGCTTTTTACCCCAGGACGAGAAAACTGAGTCCGGGGCATTCCCGCTCGCGTTTTCTTGGGACGAGCACCGGAAGTCCTCGAGCTCAGCCCGTTTCCTTCGCTGCAAGTGCATTTCCAGTGGTTTCTGACACCGGACGAGCGTTCGCCACTCGTTGGAAGCTTCGGCCATCTTTTGGACCGTTTTGGGTCGCACCACAGTTCTCCCTCCAACGAGCTCGCTTCCCGACTTATACCTCCGGAAAACGTGCCAGGGAGCATGCCAGGAGTGTGGGTTGAAGTCCTCGGAGCACGAGACCCGAAGATCGAAAGACTTATGACCAATACGGAGCAAAGGGAAGAAACCGTCGGGGGACCGCTTTTTACCCCAGGACGAGAAAACTGAGTCCGGGGCATTCCCGCTCGCGTTTTCTTGGGACGAGCACCGGAAGTCCTCGAGCTCAGCCCGTTTCCTTCGCTGCAAGTGCATTTCCAGTGGTTTCTGACACCGGACGAGCGTTCGCCACTCGTTGGAAGCTTCGGCCATCTTTTGGACCGTTTTGGGTCGCACCACAGTTCTCCCTCCAACGAGCTCGCTTCCCGACCTATACCTCCGGAAAACGTGTCAGGGAGCATGCCAGGAGTGTGGGTTGAAGTCCTCGGACCACGAGACCCGAAGATCGAAAGACTTATGACCAATACGGAGCAAAGGGAAGAAACCGTCGGGGGACCGCTTTTTACCCCAGGACGAGAAAACTGAGTCTGGGGCATTCCCGCTCGCGTTTTCTTGGGACGAGCACCGGAAGTCCTCGAGCTCAGCCCGTTTCCTTCGCTGCAAGTGCATTTCCAGTGGTTTCTGACACCGGACGAGCGTTCGCCACTCGTTGGAAGCTTCGGTCATCTTTTGGACCGTTTTGGGTCGCACCACAGTTCTCCCTCCAACGAGCTCGCTTCCCGACCTATACCTCCGGAAAACGTGTCAGGGAGCATGCCAGGAGTGTGGGTTGAAGTCCTCGGAGCACGAGACCCGAAGATCGAAAGACTTATGACCAATACGGAGCAAAGGGAAGAAACCGTCGGGGGACCGCTTTTTACCCCAGGACGAGAAAACTGAGTCCGGGGCATTCCCGCTCGCGTTTTCTTGGGACGAGCACCGGAAGTCCTCGAGCTCAGCCCGTTTCCTTCGCTGCAAGTGCATTTCCAGTGGTTTCTGACACCGGACGAGCGTTCGCCACTCGTTGGAAGCTTCGGCCATCTTTTGGACCGTTTTGGGTCGCACCACAGTTCTCCCTCCAACGAGCTCGCTTCCCGACCTATACCTCCGGAAAACGTGCCAGGGAGCATGCCAGGAGTGTGGGTTGAAGTCCTCGGAGCACGAGACCCGAAGATCGAAAGACTTATGACCAATACGGAGCAAAGGGAAGAAACCGTCGGGGGACCGCTTTTTACCCCAGGACGAGAAAACTGAGTCCGGGGCATTCTCGCTCGCGTTTTCTTGGGACGAGCACCGGAAGTCCTCGAGCTCAGCCCGTTTCCTTCGCTGCAAGTGTATTTCCAGTGGTTTCTGACACCGGACGAGCGTTCGCCACTCGTTGGAAGCTTCGGCCATCTTTTGGACCGTTTTGGGTCGCACCACAGTTCTCCGTCCAACGAGCTCGCTTCCCGACCTATACCTCCGGAAAACGTGTCAGGGAGCATGCCAGGAGTGTGGGTTGAAGTCCTCGGAGCACGAGACCCAAAGATCGAAAGACTTATGACCAATACGGAGCAAAGGGAAGAAACCGTCGGGGGATCGCTTTTTACCCCAGGACGAGAAAACTGAGTCCGGGGCATTCCCGCTCGCGTTTTCTTGGGACGAGCACCGGAAGTCCTCGAGCTCAGCCCGTTTCCTTCGCTGCAAGTGCATTTCCAGTGGTTTCTGACACCGGACGAGCGTTCGCCACTCGTTGGAAGCTTCGGCCATCTTTTGGACCGTTTTGGGTCGCACCACAGTTCTCCCTCCAACGAGCTCGCTTCCCGACCTATACCTCCGGAAAACGTGTCAGGGAGCATGCCAGGAGTGTGGGTTGAAGTCCTCGGAGCACGAGACCCGAAGATCGAAAGACTTATGACCAATACGGAGCAAAGGGAAGAAACCGTCGGGGGACCGCTTTTTACCCCAGGACGAGAAAACTGAGTCCGGGGCATTCCCGCTCGCGTTTTCTTGGGACGAGCACCGGAAGTCCTCGAGCTCAGCCCGTTTCCTTCGCTGCAAGTGCATTTCCAGTGGTTTCTGACACCGTACGAGCGTTCGCCACTCGTTGGAAGCTTCGGCCATCTTTTGGACCGTTTTGGGTCGCACCACAGTTCTCCCTCCAACGAGCTCGCTTCCCGACCTATACCTCCGGAAAACGTGTCAGGGAGCATGCCAGGAGTGTGGGTTGAAGTCCTCGGAGCACGAGACCCGAAGATCGAAAGACTTATGACCAATACGGAGCAAAGGGAAGAAACCGTCGGGGGACCGCTTTTTACCCCAGGACGAGAAAACTGAGTCCGGGGCATTCCCGCTCGCGTTTTCTTGGGACGAGCACCGGAAGTCCTCGAGCTCAGCCCGTTTACTTCGCTGCAAGTGCATTTCCAGTGGTTTCTGACACCGGACGAGCGTTCGCCACTCGTTGGAAGCTTCGGCCATCTTTTGGACCGTTTTGGGTCGCACCACAGTTCTCCGTCCAACGAGCTCGCTTCCCGACCTATACCTCCGGAAAACGTGCCAGGGAGCATGCCAGGAGTGTGGGTTGAAGTCCTCGGAGCACGAGACCCGAAGATCGAAAGACTTATGACCAATACGGAGCAAAGGGATGAAACCGTCGGGGGACCGCTTTTTACCCCAGGACGAGAAAACTGAGTCCGGGGCATTCCCGCTCGCGTTTTCTTGGGACGAGCACCGGAAGTCCTCGAGCTCAGCCCGTTTCCTTCGCTGCAAGTGCATTTCCAGTGGTTTCTGACACCGGACGAGCGTTCGCCACTCGTTGGAAGCTTCGGCCATCTTTTGGACCGTTTTGGGTCGCACCACAGTTCTCCCTCCAACGAGCTCGCTTCCCGACCTATACCTCCGGAAAACGTGCCAGGGAGCATGCCAGGAGTGTGGGTTGAAGTCCTCGGAGCACGAGACCCGAAGATCGAAAGACTTATGACCAATACGGAGCAAAGGGAAGAAACCGTCGGGGGACCGCTTTTTACCCCAGGACGAGAAAACTGAGTCCGGGGCATTCCCGCTCGCGTTTTCTTGGGACGAGCACCGGAAGTCCTCGAGCTCAGCCCGTTTCCTTCGCTGCAAGTGCATTTCCAGTGGTTTCTGACACCGTACGAGCGTTCGCCACTCGTTGGAAGCTTCGGCCATCTTTTGGACCGTTTTGGGTCGCACCACAGTTCTCCCTCCAACGAGCTCGCTTCCCGACCTATACCTCCGGAAAACGTGTCAGGGAGCATGCCAGGAGTGTGGGTTGAAGTCCTCGGAGCACGAGACCCGAAGATCGAAAGACTTATGACCAATACGGAGCAAAGGGAAGAAACCGTCGGGGGACCGCTTTTTACCCCAGGACGAGAAAACTGAGTCCGGGGCATTCCCGCTCGCGTTTTCTTGGGACGAGCACCGGAAGTCCTCGAGCTCAGCCCGTTTCCTTCGCTGCAAGTGCATTTCCAGTGGTTTCTGACACCGGACGAGCGTTCGCCACTCGTTGGAAGCTTCGGCCATCTTTTGGACCGTTTTGGGTCGCACCACAGTTCTCCCTCCAACGAGCTCGCTTCCCGACCTATACCTCCGGAAAACGTGCCAGGGAGCATGCCAGGAGTGTGGGTTGAAGTCCTCGGAGCACGAGACCCGAAGATCGAAAGACTTATGACCAATACGGAGCAAAGGGATGAAACCGTCGGGGGACCGCTTTTTACCCCAGGACGAGAAAACTGAGTCCGGGGCATTCCCGCTCGCGTTTTCTTGGGACGAGCACCGGAAGTCCTCGAGCTCAGCCCGTTTCCTTCGCTGCAAGTGCATTTCCAGTGGTTTCTGACACCGGACGAGCGTTCGCCACTCGTTGGAAGCTTCGGCCATCTTTTGGACCGTTTTGGGTCGCACCACAGTTCTCCCTCCAACGAGCTCGCTTCCCGACCTATACCTCCGGAAAACGTGCCAGGGAGCATGCCAGGAGTGTGGGTTGAAGTCCTCGGAGCACGAGACCCGAAGATCGAAAGACTTATGACCAATACGGAGCAAAGGGAAGAAACCGTCGGGGGACCGCTTTTTACCCCAGGACGAGAAAACTGAGTCCGGGGCATTCCCGCTCGCGTTTTCTTGGGACGAGCACCGGAAGTCCTCGAGCTCAGCCCGTTTCCTTCGCTGCAAGTGCATTTCCAGTGGTTTCTGACACCGGACGAGCGTTCGCCACTCGTTGGAAGCTTCGGCCATCTTTTGGACCGTTTTGGGTCGCACCACAGTTCTCCCTCCAACGAGCTCGCTTCCCGACCTATACCTCCGGAAAACGTGCCAGGGAGCATGCCAGGAGTGTGGGTTGAAGTCCTCGGAGCACGAGACCCGAAGATCGAAAGACTTATGACCAATACGGAGCAAAGGGAAGAAACCGTCGGGGGACCGCTTTTTACCCCAGGACGAGAAAACTGAGTCCGGGGCATTCCCGCTCGCGTTTTCTTGGGACGAGCACCGGAAGTCCTCGAGCTCAGCCCGTTTCCTTCGCTGCAAGTGCATTTCCAGTGGTTTCTGACACCGGACGAGCGTTCGCCACTCGTTGGAAGCTTCGGCCATCTTTTGGACCATTTTGGGTCGCACCACAGTTCTCCCTCCAACGAGCTCGCTTCCCGACCTATACCTCCGGAAAACGTGTCAGGGAGCATGCCAGGAGTGTGGGTTGAAGTCCTCGGAGCACGAGACCCGAAGATCGAAATACTTATGACCAATACGGAGCATAGGGAAGAAACCGTCGGGGGACCGCTTTTTACCCCAGGACGAGAAAACTGAGTCCGGGGCATTCCCGCTCGCGTTTTCTTGGGACGAGCACCGGAAGTCCTCGAGCTCAGCCCGTTTCCTTCGCTGCAAGTGCATTTCCAAGGGTTTCTGACACCGGACGAGCGTTCGCCACTCGTTGGAAGCTTCGGCCATCTTTTGGACCGTTTTGGGTCGCACCACAGTTCTCCCTCCAACGAGCTCGCTTCCCGACCTATACCTCCGGAAAACGTGCCAGGGAGCATGCCAGGAGTGTGGGTTGAAGTCCTCGGAGCACGAGACCCGAAGATCGAAAGACTTATGACCAATACGGAGCAAAGGGAAGAAACCGTCGGGGGACCGCTTTTTACCCCAGGACGAGAAAACTGAGTCCGGGGCATTCCCGCTCGCGTTTTCTTGGGACGAGCACCGGAAGTCCTCGAGCTCAGCCCGTTTCCTTCGCTGCAAGTGCATTTCCAGTGGTTTCTGACACCGGACGAGCGTTCGCCACTCGTTGGAAGCTTCGGCCATCTTTTGGACCGTTTTGGGTCGCACCACAGTGCTCCCTCCAACGACCTCGCTTCCCGACCTATACCTCCGGAAAACATGCCAGGGAGCATGCTAGGAGTGTGGGTTGAAGTCCTCGGAGCACGAGACCCGAAGATCGAAAGACTTATGACCAATACGGAGCAAAGGGAAGAAACCGTCGGGGGACCGCTTTTTACCCCAGGACGAGAAAACTGAGTCCGGGGCATTCCCGCTCGCGTTTTCTTGGGACGAGCACCGGAAGTCCTCGAGCTCAGCCCGTTTCCTTCGCTGCAAGTGCATTTCCAGTGGTTTCTGACACCGGACGAGCGTTCGCCACTCGTTGGAAGCTTCGGCCATCTTTTGGACCGTTTTGGGTCGCACCACAGTTCTCCCTCCAACGAGCTCGCTTCCCGACCTATACCTCCGGAAAACGTGCCAGGGAGCATGCCAGGAGTGTGGGTTGAAGTCCTCGGAGCACGAGACCCGAAGATCGAAAGACTTATGACCAATACGGAGCAAAGGGATGAAACCGTCGGGGGACCGCTTTTTACCCCAGGACGAGAAAACTGAGTCCGGGGCATTCCCGCTCGCGTTTTCTTGGGACGAGCACCGGAAGTCCTCGAGCTCAGCCCGTTTCCTTCGCTGCAAGTGCATTTCCAGTGGTTTCTGACACCGGACGAGCGTTCGCCACTCGTTGGAAGCTTCGGCCATCTTTTGGACCGTTTTGGGTCGCACCACAGTTCTCCCTCCAACGAGCTCGCTTCCCGACCTATACCTCCGGAAAACGTGCCAGGGAGCATGCCAGGAGTGTGGGTTGAAGTCCTCGGAGCACGAGACCCGAAGATCGAAAGACTTATGACCAATACGGAGCAAAGGGAAGAAACCGTCGGGGGACCGCTTTTTACCCCAGGACGAGAAAACTGAGTCCGGGGCATTCCCGCTCGCGTTTTCTTGGGACGAGCACCGGAAGTCCTCGAGCTCAGCCCGTTTCCTTCGCTGCAAGTGCATTTCCAGTGGTTTCTGACACCGGACGAGCGTTCGCCACTCGTTGGAAGCTTCGGCCATCTTTTGGACCGTTTTGGGTCGCACCACAGTTCTCCCTCCAACGAGCTCGCTTCCCGACCTATACCTCCGGAAAACGTGCCAGGGAGCATGCCAGGAGTGTGGGTTGAAGTCCTCGGAGCACGAGACCCGAAGATCGAAAGACTTATGACCAATACGGAGCAAAGGGAAGAAACCGTCGGGGGACCGCTTTTTACCCCAGGACGAGAAAACTGAGTCCGGGGCATTCCCGCTCGCGTTTTCTTGGGACGAGCACCGGAAGTCCTCGAGCTCAGCCCGTTTCCTTCGCTGCAAGTGCATTTCCAGTGGTTTCTGACACCGGACGAGCGTTCGCCACTCGTTGGAAGCTTCGGCCATCTTTTGGAACGTTTTGGGTCGCACCACAGTTCTCCCTCCAACGAGCTCGCTTCCCGACCTATACCTCCGGAAAACGTGTCAGGGAGCATGCCAGGAGTGTGGGTTGAAGTCCTCGGAGCACGAGACCCGAAGATCGAAATACTTATGACCAATACGGAGCAAAGGGAAGAAACCGTCGGGGGACCGCTTTTTACCCCAGGACGAGAAAACTGAGTCCGGGGCATTCCCGCTCGCGTTTTCTTGGGACGAGCACCGGAAGTCCTCGAGCTCAGCCCGTTTCCTTCGCTGCAAGTGCATTTCCAAGGGTTTCTGACACCGGACGAGCGTTCGCCACTCGTTGGAAGCTTCGGCCATCTTTTGGACCGTTTTGGGTCGCACCACAGTTCTCCCTCCAACGAGCTCGCTTCCCGACCTATACCTCCGGAAAACGTGCCAGGGAGCATGCCAGGAGTGTGGGTTGAAGTCCTCGGAGCACGAGACCCGAAGATCGAAAGACTTATGACCAATACGGAGCAAAGGGAAGAAACCGTCGGGGGACCGCTTTTTACCCCAGGACGAGAAAACTGAGTCCGGGGCATTCCCGCTCGCGTTTTCTTGGGACGAGCACCGGAAGTCCTCGAGCTCAGCCCGTTTCCTTCGCTGCAAGTGCATTTCCAGTGGTTTCTGACACCGGACGAGCGTTCGCCACTCGTTGGAAGCTTCGGCCATCTTTTGGACCGTTTTGGGTCGCACCACAGTGCTCCCTCCAACGACCTCGCTTCCCGACCTATACCTCCGGAAAACATGCCAGGGAGCATGCTAGGAGTGTGGGTTGAAGTCCTCGGAGCACGAGACCCGAAGATCGAAAGACTTATGACCAATACGGAGCAAAGGGAAGAAACCGTCGGGGGACCGCTTTTTACCCCAGGACGAGAAAACTGAGTCCGGGGCATTCCCGCTCACGTTTTCTTGGGACGAGCACCGGAAGTCCTCGAGCTCAGCCCGTTTCCTTCGCTGCAAGTGCATTTCCAGTGGTTTCTGACACCGGACGAGCGTTCGCCACTCGTTGGAAGCTTCGGCCATCTTTTGGACCGTTTTGGGTCGCACCACAGTTCTCCCTCCAACGAGCTCGCTTCCCGACCTATACCTCCGGAAAACGTGCCAGGGAGCATGCCAGGAGTGTGGGTTGAAGTCCTCGGAGCACGAGACCCGAAGATCGAAAGACTTATGACCAATACGGAGCAAAGGGAAGAAACCGTCGGGGGACCGCTTTTTACCCCAGGACGAGAAAACTGAGTCCGGGGCATTCCCGCTCGCGTTTTCTTGGGACGAGCACCGGAAGTCCTCGAGCTCAGCCCGTTTCCTTCGCTGCAAGTGCATTTCCAGTGGTTTCTGACACCGGACGAGCGTTCGCCACTCGTTGGAAGCTTCGGCCATCTTTTGGACCGTTTTGGGTCGCACCACAGTTCTCCCTCCAACGAGCTCGCTTCCCGACCTATACCTCCGGAAAACGTGTCAGGGAGCATGCCAGGAGTGTGGGTTGAAGTCCTCGGAGCACGAGACCCGAAGATCGAAAGACTTATGACCAATACGGAGCAAAGGGAAGAAACCGTCGGGGGACCGCTTTTTACCCCAGGACGAGAAAACTGAGTCCGGGGCATTCCCGCTCGCGTTTTCTTGGGACGAGCACCGGAAGTCCTCGAGCTCAGCCCGTTTCCTTCGCTGCAAGTGCATTTCCAGTGGTTTCTGACACCGGACGAGCGTTCGCCACTCGTTGGAAGCTTCGGCCATCTTTTGGACCGTTTTGGGTCGCACCACAGTTCTCCCTCCAACGAGCTCGCTTCCCGACCTATACCTCCGGAAAACGTGTCAGGGAGCATGCCAGGAGTGTGGGTTGAAGTCCTCGGAGCACGAGACCCGAAGATCGAAAGACTTATGACCAATACGGAGCAAAGGGAAGAAACCGTCGGGGGACCGCTTTTTACCCCAGGACGAGAAAACTGAGTCCGGGGCATTCCCGCTCGCGTTTTCTTGGGACGAGCACCGGAAGTCCTCGAGCTCAGCCCGTTTCCTTCGCTGCAAGTGCATTTCCAGTGGTTTCTGACACCGGACGAGCGTTCGCCACTCGTTGGAAGCTTCGGCCATCTTTTGGACCGTTTTGGGTCGCACCACAGTTCTCCCTCCAACGAGCTCGCTTCCCGACCTATACCTCCGGAAAACGTGTCAGGGAGCATGCCAGGAGTGTGGGTTGAAGTCCTCGGAGCACGAGACCCGAAGATCGAAAGACTTATGACCAATACGGAGCAAAGGGAAGAAACCGTCGGGGGACCGCTTTTTACCCCAGGACGAGAAAACTGAGTCCGGGGCATTCCCGCTCGCGTTTTCTTGGGACGAGCACCGGAAGTCCTCGAGCTCAGCCCGTTTCCTTCGCTGCAAGTGCATTTCCAGTGGTTTCTGACACCGGACGAGCGTTCGCCACTCGTTGGAAGCTTCGGCCATCTTTTGGACCGTTTTGGGTCGCACCACAGTTCTCCCTCCAACGAGCTCGCTTCCCGACCTATACCTCCGGAAAACGTGTCAGGGAGCATGCCAGGAGTGTGGGTTGAAGTCCTCGGAGCACGAGACCCGAAGATCGAAAGACTTATGACCAATACGGAGCAAAGGGAAGAAACCGTCGGGGGACCGCTTTTTACCCCAGGACGAGAAAACTGAGTCCGGGGCATTCCCGCTCGCGTTTTCTTGGGACGAGCACCGGAAGTCCTCGAGCTCAGCCCGTTTCCTTCGCTGCAAGTGCATTTCCAAGGGTTTCTGACACCGGACGAGCGTTCGCCACTCGTTGGAAGCTTCGGCCATCTTTTGGACCGTTTTGGGTCGCACCACAGTTCTCCCTCCAACGAGCTCGCTTCCCGACCTATACCTCCGGAAAACGTGCCAGGGAGCATGCCAGGAGTGTGGGTTGAAGTCCTCGGAGCACGAGACCCGAAGATCGAAAGACTTATGACCAATACGGAGCAAAGGGAAGAAACCGTCGGGGGACCGCTTTTTACCCCAGGACGAGAAAACTGAGTCCGGGGCATTCCCGCTCGCGTTTTCTTGGGACGAGCACCGGAAGTCCTCGAGCTCTGCCCGTTTCCTTCGCTGCAAGTGCATTTCCAGTGGTTTCTGACACCGGACGAGCGTTCGCCACTCGTTGGAAGCTTCGGCCATCTTTTGGACCGTTTTGGGTCGCACCACAGTGCTCCCTCCAACGAGCTCGCTTCCCGACCTATACCTCCGGAAAACGTGCCAGGGAGCATGCCAGGAGTGTGGGTTGAAGTCCTCGGAGCACGAGACCCGAAGATCGAAAGACTTATGACCAATACGGAGCAAAGGGAAGAAACCGTCGGGGGACCGCTTTTTACCCCAGGACGAGAAAACTGAGTCCGGGGCATTCCCGCTCACGTTTTCTTGGGACGAGCACCGGAAGTCCTCGAGCTCAGCCCGTTTCCTTCGCTGCAAGTGCATTTCCAGTGGTTTCTGACACCGGACGAGCGTTCGCCACTCGTTGGAAGCTTCGGCCATCTTTTGGACCGTTTTGGGTCGCACCACAGTTCTCCCTCCAACGAGCTCGCTTCCCGACCTATACTTCCGGAAAACGTATCAGGGAGCATGCCAGGAGTGTGGGTTGAAGTCCTCGGAGCACGAGACCCGAAGATCGAAAGACTTATGACCAATACGGAGCAAAGGGAAGAAACCGTCGGGGGACCGCTTGTTACCCCAGGACGAGAAAACTGAGTCCGGGGCATTCCCGCTCGCGTTTTCTTGGGACGAGCACCGGAAGTCCTCGAGCTCAGCCCGTTTCCTTCGCTGCAAGTGCATTTCCAGTGGTTTCTGACACCGGACGAGCGT
Source organism: Cucumis melo (assembly GCF_025177605.1). Classification (NCBI taxonomy): domain Eukaryota; kingdom Viridiplantae; phylum Streptophyta; class Magnoliopsida; order Cucurbitales; family Cucurbitaceae; genus Cucumis; species Cucumis melo. The sequence continues at coordinate 118,834 of NW_026123950.1, forward strand.
TCGCCACTCGTTGGAAGCTTCGGCCATCTTTTGGACCGTTTTGGGTCGCACCACAGTTCTCCCTCCAACGAGCTCGCTTCCCGACCTATACCTCCGGAAAACGTGTCAGGGAGCATGCCAGGAGTGTGGGTTGAAGTCCTCGGAGCACGAGACCCGAAGATCGAAAGACTTATGACCAATACGGAGCAAAGGGAAGAAACCGTCGGGGGACCGCTTTTTACCCCAGGACGAGAAAACTGAGTCCGGGGCATTCCCGCTCGCGTTTTCTTGGGACGAGCACCGGAAGTCCTCGAGCTCAGCCCGTTTCCTTCGCTGCAAGTGCATTTCCAGTGGTTTCTGACACCGGACGAGCGTTCGCCACTCGTTGGAAGCTTCGGCCATCTTTTGGACCGTTTTGGGTCGCACCACAGTTCTCCCTCCAATGAGCTCGCTTCCCGACCTATACCTCCGGAAAACGTGTCAGGGAGCATGCCAGGAGTGTGGGTTGAAGTCCTCGGAGCACGAGACCCGAAGATCGAAAGACTTATAACCAATACGGAGCAAAGGGAAGAAACCGTCGGGGGACCGCTTGTTACCCCAGGACGAGAAAACTGAGTCCGGGGCATTCCCGCTCGCGTTTTCTTGGGACGAGCACCGGAAGTCCTCGAGCTCAGCCCGTTTCCTTCGCTGCAAGTGCATTTCCAGTGGTTTCTGACACCGGACGAGCGTTCGCCACTCGTTGGAAGCTTCGGCCATCTTTTGGACCGTTTTGGGTCGCACCACAGTTCTCCCTCCAACGAGCTCGCTTCCCGACCTATACTTCCGGAAAACGTGTCAGGGAGCATGCCAGGAGTGTGGGTTGAAGTCCTCGGAGCACGAGACCCGAAGATCGAAAGACTTATGACCAATACGGAGCAGGGGAAGAAACCGTCGGGGGACCGCTTTTTACCCCAGGACGAGAAAACTGAGTCCGGGGCATTCCCGCTCGCGTTTTCTTGGGACGAGCACCGGAAGTCCTCGAGCTCAGCCCGTTTCCTTCGCTGCAAGTGCATTTCCAGTGGTTTCTGACACCGGACGAGCGTTCGCCACTCGTTGGAAGCTTCGGCCATCTTTTGGACCGTTTTGGGTCGCACCACAGTTCTCCCTCCAATGAGCTCGCTTCCCGACCTATACCTCCGGAAAACGTGTCAGGGAGCATGCCAGGAGTGTGGGTTGAAGTCCTCGGAGCACGAGACCCGAAGATCGAAAGACTTATGACCAATACGGAGCAAAGGGAAGAAACCGTCGGGGGACCGCTTTTGACCCCAGGACGAGAAAACTGAGTCCGGGGCATTCCCGCTCGCGTTTTCTTGGGACGAGCACCGGAAGTCCTCGAGCTCAGCCCGTTTCCTTCGCTGCAAGTGCATTTCCAGTGGTTTCTGACACCGGACGAGCGTTCGCCACTCGTTGGAAGCTTCGGCCATCTTTTGGACCGTTTTGGGTCGCACCACAGTTCTCCCTCCAACGAGCTCGCTTCCCGACCTATACCTCCGGAAAACGTGTCAGGGACCATGCCAGGAGTGTGGGTTGAAGTCCTCGGAGCACGAGACCCGAAGATCGAAAGACTTATGACCAATACGGAGCAAAGGGAAGAAACCGTCGGGGGACCGCTTTTTACCCCAGGACGAGAAAACTGAGTCCGGGGCATTCCCGCTCGCGTTTTCTAGGGACGAGCACCGGATGTCCTCGAGCTCAGCCCGTTTCCTTCGCTGCAAGTGCATTTCCAGTGGTTTCTGACACCGGACGAGCGTTCGCCAATCGTTGGAAGCTTCGGCCATCTTTTGGACCGTTTTGGGTCGCACCACAGTTCTCCCTCCAACGAGCTCGCTTCCCGACCTATACCTCCGGAAAACGTGCCAGGGAGCATGCCAGGAGTGTGGGTTGAAGTCCTCGGAGCACGAGACCCGAAGATCGAAAGACTTATGACCAATACGGAGCAAAGGGAAGAAACCGTCGGGGGACCGCTTTTTACCCCAGGACGAGAAAACTGAGTCCGGGGCATTCCCGCTCGCGTTTTCTTGGGACGAGCACCGGAAGTCCTCGAGCTCAGCCCGTTTCCTTCGCTGCAAGTGCATTTCCAGTGGTTTCTGACACCGGACGAGCGTTCGCCACTCGTTGGAAGCTTCGGCCATCTTTTGGACCGTTTTGGGTCGCACAACAGTTCTCCCTCCAACGAGCTCGCTTCCCGACCTATACCTCCGGAAAACGTGTCAGGGAGCATGCCAGGAGTGTGGGTTGAAGTCCTCGGAGCACGAGACCCGAAGATCGAAAGACTTATGACCCATACGGAGCAAAGGGAAGAAACCGTCGGGGGACCGCTTTTTACCCCAGGACGAGAAAACTGAGTCCGGGGCATTCCCGCTCGCGTTTTCTTGGGACGAGCACCGGAAGTCCTCGAGCTCAGCCCGTTTCCTTCGCTGCAAGTGCATTTCCAGTGGTTTCTGACACCGGACGAGCGTTCGCCACTCGTTGGAAGCTTCGGCCATCTTTTGGACCGTTTTGGGTCGCACCACAGTTCTCCCTCCAACGAGCTCGCTTCCCGACCTATACCTCCGGAAAACGTGTCAGGGAGCATGCCAGGAGTGTGGGTTGAAGTCCTCGGAGCACGAGACCCGAAGATCGAAAGACTTATGACCAATACGGAGCAAAGGGAAGAAACCGTCGGGGGACCGCTTTTGACCCCAGGACGAGAAAACTGAGTCCGGGGCATTCCCGCTCGCGTTTTCTTGGGACGAGCACCGGAAGTCCTCGAGCTCAGCCCGTTTCCTTCGCTGCAAGTGCATTTCCAGTGGTTTCTGACACCGGACGAGCGTTCGCCACTCGTTGGAAGCTTCGGCCATCTTTTGGACCGTTTTGGGTCGCACCACAGTTCTCCCTCCAACGAGCTCGCTTCCCGACCTATACCTCCGGAAAACGTGTCAGGGACCATGCCAGGAGTGTGGGTTGAAGTCCTCGGAGCACGAGACCCGAAGATCGAAAGACTTATGACCAATACGGAGCAAAGGGAAGAAACCGTCGGGGGACCGCTTTTTACCCCAGGACGAGAAAACTGAGTCCGGGGCATTCCCGCTCGCGTTTTCTAGGGACGAGCACCGGATGTCCTCGAGCTCAGCCCGTTTCCTTCGCTGCAAGTGCATTTCCAGTGGTTTCTGACACCGGACGAGCGTTCGCCAATCGTTGGAAGCTTCGGCCATCTTTTGGACCGTTTTGGGTCGCACCACAGTTCTCCCTCCAACGAGCTCGCTTCCCGACCTATACCTCCGGAAAACGTGCCAGGGAGCATGCCAGGAGTGTGGGTTGAAGTCCTCGGAGCACGAGACCCGAAGATCGAAAGACTTATGACCAATACGGAGCAAAGGGAAGAAACCGTCGGGGGACCGCTTTTTACCCCAGGACGAGAAAACTGAGTCCGGGGCATTCCCGCTCGCGTTTTCTTGGGACGAGCACCGGAAGTCCTCGAGCTCAGCCCGTTTCCTTCGCTGCAAGTGCATTTCCAGTGGTTTCTGACACCGGACGAGCGTTCGCCACTCGTTGGAAGCTTCGGCCATCTTTTGGACCGTTTTGGGTCGCACAACAGTTCTCCCTCCAACGAGCTCGCTTCCCGACCTATACCTCCGGAAAACGTGTCAGGGAGCATGCCAGGAGTGTGGGTTGAAGTCCTCGGAGCACGAGACCCGAAGATCGAAAGACTTATGACCCATACGGAGCAAAGGGAAGAAACCGTCGGGGGACCGCTTTTTACCCCAGGACGAGAAAACTGAGTCCGGGGCATTCCCGCTCGCGTTTTCTTGGGACGAGCACCGGAAGTCCTCGAGCTCAGCCCGTTTCCTTCGCTGCAAGTGCATTTCCAGTGGTTTCTGACACCGGACGAGCGTTCGCCACTCGTTGGAAGCTTCGGCCATCTTTTGGACCGTTTTGGGTCGCACCACAGTTCTCCCTCCAACGAGCTCGCTTCCCGACCTATACCTCCGGAAAACGTGTCAGGGAGCATGCCAGGAGTGTGGGTTGAAGTCCTCGGAGCACGAGACCCGAAGATCGAAAGACTTATGACCAATACGGAGCAAAGGGAAGAAACCGTCGGGGGACCGCTTTTTACCCCAGGACGAGAAAACTGAGTCCGGGGCATTCCCGCTCGCGTTTTCTTGGGACGAGCACCGGAAGTCCTCGAGCTCAGCCCGTTTCCTTCGCTGCAAGTGCATTTCCAGTGGTTTCTGACACCGGACGAGCGTTCGCCACTCGTTGGAAGCTTCGGCCATCTTTTGGACCGTTTTGGGTCGCACCACAGTTCTCCCTCCAACGAGCTCGCTTCCCGACCTATACCTCCGGAAAACGTGTCAGGGAGCATGCCAGGAGTGTGGGCTGAAGTCCTCGGAGCACGAGACCCGAAGATCGAAAGACTTATGACCAATACGGAGCAAAGGGAAGAAACCGTCGGGGGACCCCTTTTTACCCCAGGACGAGAAAACTGAGTCCGGGGCATTCCCGCTCGCGTTTTCTTGGGACGAGCACCGGAAGTCCTCGAGCTCAGCCCGTTTCCTTCGCTGCAAGTGCATTTCCAGTGGTTTCTGACACCGGACGAGCGTTCGCCACTCGTTGGAAGCTTCGGCCATCTTTTGGACCGTTTTGGGTCGCACCACAGTTCTCCCTCCAACGAGCTCGCTTCCCGACCTATACCTCCGGAAAACGTGTCAGGGAGCATGCCAGGAGTGTGGGTTGAAGTCCTCGGAGCACGAGACCCGAAGATCGAAAGACTTATGACCAATACGGAGCAAAGGGAAGAAACCGTCGGGGGACAGCTTTTTACCCCAGGACGAGAAAACTGAGTCCGGGGCATTCCCGCTCGCGTTTTCTTGGGACGAGCACCGGAAGTCCTCGAGCTCAGCCCGTTTCCTTCGCTGCAAGTGCATTTCCAGTGGTTTCTGACACCGGACGAGCGTTCGCCACTCGTTGGAAGCTTCGGCCATCTTTTGGACCGTTTTGGGTCGCACCACAGTTCTCCCTCCAACGAGCTCGCTTCCCGACCTATACCTCCGGAAAACGTGTCAGGGAGCATGCCAGGAGTGTGGGTTGAAGTCCTCGGAGCACGAGACCCGAAGATCGAAAGACTTATGACCAATACGGAGCAAAGGGAAGAAACCGTCGGGGGACCGCTTTTTACCCCAGGACGAGAAAACTGAGTCCGGGGCATTCCCGCTCGCGTTTTCTTGGGACGAGCACCGGAAGTCCTCGAGCTCAGCCCGTTTCCTTCGCTGCAAGTGCATTTCCAGTGGTTTCTGACACCGGACGAGCGTTCGCCACTCGTTGGAAGCTTCGGCCATCTTTTGGACCGTTTTGGGTCGCACCACAGTTCTCCCTCCAACGAGCTCGCTTCCCGACCTATACCTCCGGAAAACGTGTCAGGGAGCATGCCAGGAGTGTGGGCTGAAGTCCTCGGAGCACGAGACCCGAAGATCGAAAGACTTATGACCAATACGGAGCAAAGGGAAGAAACCGTCGGGGGACCCCTTTTTACCCCAGGACGAGAAAACTGAGTCCGGGGCATTCCCGCTCGCGTTTTCTTGGGACGAGCACCGGAAGTCCTCGAGCTCAGCCCGTTTCCTTCGCTGCAAGTGCATTTCCAGTGGTTTCTGACACCGGACGAGCGTTCGCCACTCGTTGGAAGCTTCGGCCATCTTTTGGACCGTTTTGGGTCGCACCACAGTTCTCCCTCCAACGAGCTCGCTTCCCGACCTATACCTCCGGAAAACGTGTCAGGGAGCATGCCAGGAATGTGGGTTGAAGTCCTCGGAGCACGAGACCCGAAGATCGAAAGACTTATGACCAATACGGAGCAAAGGGAAGAAACCGTCGGGGGACCGCTTTTTACCCCAGGACGAGAAAACTGAGTCCGGGGCATTCCCGCTCGCGTTTTCTTGGGACGAGCACCGGAAGTCCTCGAGCTCAGCCCGTTTCCTTCGCTGCAAGTGCATTTCCAGTGGTTTCTGACACCGGACGAGCGTTCGCCACTCGTTGGAAGCTTCGGCCATCTTTTGGACCGTTTTGGGTCGCACCACAGTTCTCCCTCCAACGAGCTCGCTTCCCGACCTATACCTCCGGAAAACGTGTCAGGGAGCATGCCAGGAGTGTGGGCTGAAGTCCTCGGAGCACGAGACCCGAAGATCGAAAGACTTATGACCAATACGGAGCAAAGGGAAGAAACCGTCGGGGGACCGCTTTTTACCCCAGGACGAGAAAACTGAGTCCGGGGCATTCCCGCTCGCGTTTTCTTGGGACGAGCACCGGAAGTCCTCGAGCTCAGCCCGTTTCCTTCGCTGCAAGTGCATTTCCAGTGGTTTCTGACACCGGACGAGCGTTCGCCACTCGTTGGAAGCTTCGGCCATCTTTTGGACCGTTTTGGGTTGCACCACAGTTCTCCCTCCAACGAGCTCGCTTCCCGACCTATACCTCCGGAAAACGTGTCAGGGAGCATGCCAGGAGTGTGGGTTGAAGTCCTCGGAGCACGAGACCCGAAGATCGAAAGACTTATGACCAATACGGAGCAAAGGGAAGAAACCGTCGGGGGACAGCTTTTTACCCCAGGACGAGAAAACTGAGTCCGGGGCATTCCCGCTCGCGTTTTCTTGGGACGAGCACCGGAAGTCCTCGAGCTCAGCCCGTTTCCTTCGCTGCAAGTGCATTTCCAGTGGTTTCTGACACCGGACGAGCGTTCGCCACTCGTTGGAAGCTTCGGCCATCTTTTGGACCGTTTTGGGTCGCACCACAGTTCTCCCTCCAACGAGCTCGCTTCCCGACCTATAACTCCGGAAAACGTGTCAGGGAGCATGCCAGGAGTGTGGGTTGAAGTCCTCGGAGCACGAGACCCGAAGATCGAAAGACTTATGACCAATACGGAGCAAAGGGAAGAAACCGTCGGGGGACCGCTTTTTACCCCAGGACGAGAAAACTGAGTCCGGGGCATTCCCGCTCGCGTTTTCTTGGGACGAGCACCGGAAGTCCTCGAGCTCAGCCCGTTTCCTTCGCTGCAAGTGCATTTCCAGTGGTTTCTGACACCGAACGAGCGTTCGCCACTCGTTGGAAGCTTCGGCCATCTTTTGGACCGTTTTGGGTCGCACCACAGTTCTCCCTCCAACGAGCTCGCTTCCCGACCTATACCTCCGGAAAACGTGTCAGGGAGCATGCCAGGAATGTGGGTTGAAGTCCTCGGAGCACGAGACCCGAAGATCGAAAGACTTATGACCAATACGGAGCAAAGGGAAGAAACCGTCGGGGGACCGCTTTTTACCCCAGGACGAGAAAACTGAGTCCGGGGCATTCCCGCTCGCGTTTTCTTGGGACGAGCACCGGAAGTCCTCGAGCTCAGCCCGTTTCCTTCGCTGCAAGTGCATTTCCAGTGGTTTCTGACACCGGACGAGCGTTCGCCACTCGTTGGAAGCTTCGGCCATCTTTTGGACCGTTTTGGGTCGCACCACAGTTCTCCCTCCAACGAGCTCGCTTCCCGACCTATACCTCCGGAAAACGTGTCAGGGAGCATGCCAGGAGTGTGGGCTGAAGTCCTCGGAGCACGAGACCCGAAGATCGAAAGACTTATGACCAATACGGAGCAAAGGGAAGAAACCGTCGGGGGACCGCTTTTTACCCCAGGACGAGAAAACTGAGTCCGGGGCATTCCCGCTCGCGTTTTCTTGGGACGAGCACCGGAAGTCCTCGAGCTCAGCCCGTTTCCTTCGCTGCAAGTGCATTTCCAGTGGTTTCTGACACCGGACGAGCGTTCGCCACTCGTTGGAAGCTTCGGCCATCTTTTGGACCGTTTTGGGTTGCACCACAGTTCTCCCTCCAACGAGCTCGCTTCCCGACCTATACCTCCGGAAAACGTGTCAGGGAGCATGCCAGGAGTGTGGGTTGAAGTCCTCGGAGCACGAGACCCGAAGATCGAAAGACTTATGACCAATACGGAGCAAAGGGAAGAAACCGTCGGGGGACAGCTTTTTACCCCAGGACGAGAAAACTGAGTCCGGGGCATTCCCGCTCGCGTTTTGTTGGGACGAGCACCGGAAGTCCTCGAGCTCAGCCCGTTTCCTTCGCTGCAAGTGCATTTCCAGTGGTTTCTGACACCGGACGAGCGTTCGCCACTCGTTGGAAGCTTCGGCCATCTTTTGGACCGTTTTGGGTCGCACCACAGTTCTCCCTCCAACGAGCTCGCTTCCCGACCTATAACTCCGGAAAACGTGTCAGGGAGCATGCCAGGAGTGTGGGTTGAAGTCCTCGGAGCACGAGACCCGAAGATCGAAAGACTTATGACCAATACGGAGCAAAGGGAAGAAACCGTCGGGGGACCGCTTTTTACCCCAGGACGAGAAAACTGAGTCCGGGGCATTCCCGCTCGCGTTTTCTTGGGACGAGCACCGGAAGTCCTCGAGCTCAGCCCGTTTCCTTCGCTGCAAGTGCATTTCCAGTGGTTTCTGACACCGAACGAGCGTTCGCCACTCGTTGGAAGCTTCGGCCATCTTTTGGACCGTTTTGGGTCGCACCACAGTTCTCCCTCCAACGAGCTCGCTTCCCGACCTATACCTCCGGAAAACGTGTCAGGGAGCATGCCAGGAATGTGGGTTGAAGTCCTCGGAGCACGAGACCCGAAGATCGAAAGACTTATGACCAATACGGAGCAAAGGGAAGAAACCGTCGGGGGACCGCTTTTTACCCCAGGACGAGAAAACTGAGTCCGGGGCATTCCCGCTCGCGTTTTCTTGGGACGAGCACCGGAAGTCCTCGAGCTCAGCCCGTTTCCTTCGCTGCAAGTGCATTTCCAGTGGTTTCTGACACCGGACGAGCGTTCGCCACTCGTTGGAAGCTTCGGCCATCTTTTGGACCGTTTTGGGTCGCACCACAGTTCTCCCTCCAACGAGCTCGCTTCCCGACCTATACCTCCGGAAAACGTGTCAGGGAGCATGCCAGGAGTGTGGGCTGAAGTCCTCGGAGCACGAGACCCGAAGATCGAAAGACTTATGACCAATACGGAGCAAAGGGAAGAAACCGTCGGGGGACCGCTTTTTACCCCAGGACGAGAAAACTGAGTCCGGGGCATTCCCGCTCGCGTTTTCTTGGGACGAGCACCGGAAGTCCTCGAGCTCAGCCCGTTTCCTTCGCTGCAAGTGCATTTCCAGTGGTTTCTGACACCGGACGAGCGTTCGCCACTCGTTGGAAGCTTCGGCCATCTTTTGGACCGTTTTGGGTTGCACCACAGTTCTCCCTCCAACGAGCTCGCTTCCCGACCTATACCTCCGGAAAACGTGTCAGGGAGCATGCCAGGAGTGTGGGTTGAAGTCCTCGGAGCACGAGACCCGAAGATCGAAAGACTTATGACCAATACGGAGCAAAGGGAAGAAACCGTCGGGGGACAGCTTTTTACCCCAGGACGAGAAAACTGAGTCCGGGGCATTCCCGCTCGCGTTTTGTTGGGACGAGCACCGGAAGTCCTCGAGCTCAGCCCGTTTCCTTCGCTGCAAGTGCATTTCCAGTGGTTTCTGACACCGGACGAGCGTTCGCCACTCGTTGGAAGCTTCGGCCATCTTTTGGACCGTTTTGGGTCGCACCACAGTTCTCCCTCCAACGAGCTCGCTTCCCGACCTATACCTCCGGAAAACGTGTCAGGGAGCATGCCAGGAGTGTGGGTTGAAGTCCTCGGAGCACGAGACCCGAAGATCGAAAGACTTATGACCAATACGGAGCAAAGGGAAGAAACCGTCGGGGGACCGCTTTTTACCCCAGGACGAGAAAACTGAGTCCGGGGCATTCCCGCTCGCGTTTTCTTGGGACGAGCACCGGAAGTCCTCGAGCTCAGCCCGTTTCCTTCGCTGCAAGTGCATTTCCAGTGGTTTCTGACACCGAACGAGCGTTCGCCACTCGTTGGAAGCTTCGGCCATCTTTTGGACCGTTTTGGGTCGCACCACAGTTCTCCCTCCAACGAGCTCGCTTCCCGACCTATACCTCCGGAAAACGTGTCAGGGAGCATGCCAGGAATGTGGGTTGAAGTCCTCGGAGCACGAGACCCGAAGATCGAAAGACTTATGACCAATACGGAGCAAAGGGAAGAAACCGTCGGGGGACCGCTTTTTACCCCAGGACGAGAAAACTGAGTCCGGGGCATTCCCGCTCGCGTTTTCTTGGGACGAGCACCGGAAGTCCTCGAGCTCAGCCCGTTTCCTTCGCTGCAAGTGCATTTCCAGTGGTTTCTGACACCGGACGAGCGTTCGCCACTCGTTGGAAGCTTCGGCCATCTTTTGGACCGTTTTGGGTCGCACCACAGTTCTCCCTCCAACGAGCTCGCTTCCCGACCTATACCTCCGGAAAACGTGTCAGGGAGCATGCCAGGAGTGTGGGTTGAAGTCCTCGGAGCACGAGACCCGAAGATCGAAAGACTTATGACCGATACGGAGCAAAGGGAAGAAACCGTCGGGGGACCGCTTTTTACCCCAGGACGAGAAAACTGAGTCCGGGGCATTCCCGCTCGCGTTTTCTTGGGACGAGCAGCGGAAGTCCTCGAGCTCAGCCCGTTTCCTTCGCTGCAAGTGCATTTCCAGTGGTTTCTGACACCGGACGAGCGTTCGCCACTCGTTGGAAGCTTCGGCCATATTTTGGACCGTTTTGGGTCGCACCACAGTTCTCCCTCCAACGAGCTCTCTTCCCGACCTACACCTTCGGAAAACGTGTCAGGGAGCATGCCAGGAGTGTGGGTTGAAGTCCTCGGAGCACGAGACCCGAAGATCGAAAGACTTATGACCAATACGGAGCAAAGGGAAGAAACCGTCGGGGGACCGCTTTTTACCCCAGGACGAGAAAACTGAGTCCGGGGCATTCCCGCTCGCGTTTTCTTGGGACGAGCACCGGAAGTCCTCGAGCTCAGCCCGTTTCCTTCGCTGCAAGTGCATTTCCAGTGGTTTCTGACACCGGACGAGCGTTCGCCACTCGTTGGAAGCTTCGGCCATCTTTTGGACCGTTTTGGGTCAAACCACAGTTCTCCCTCCAACGAGCTCGCTTCCCGACCTACACCTCCGGAAAACGTGTCGGGAGCATGCCAGGAGTGTGGGTTGAAGTCCTCGGAGCACGAGACCCGAAGATCGAAAGACTTATGACCAATACGGAGCAAAGGGAAGAAACCGTCGGGGGACCGCTTTTTACCCCAGGACGAGAAAACTGAGTCCGGGGCATTCCCGCTCGCGTTTTCTTGGGACGAGCACCGGAAGTCCTCGAGCTCAGCCCGTTTCCTTCGCTGCAAGTGCATTTCCAGTGGTTTCTGACACCGGACAAGCGTTCGCCACTCGTTGGAAGCTTCGGCCATCTTTTGGACCGTTTTGGGTCGCACCACAGTTCTCCCTCCAACGAGCTCGCTTCCCGACCTATACCTCCGGAAAACGTGTCAGGGAGCATGCCAGGAGTGTGGGTTGAAGTCCTCGGAGCACGAGACCCGAAGATCGAAAGACTTATGACCAATACGGAGCAAAGGGAAGAAACCGTCGGGGGACCGCTTTTTACCCCAGGACGAGAAAACTGAGTCCGGGGCATTCCCGCTCGCGTTTTCTTGGGACGAGCACCGGAAGTCCTCGAGCTCAGCCCGTTTCCTTCGCTGCAAGTGCATTTCCAGTGGTTTCTGACACCGAACGAGCGTTCGCCACTCGTTGGAAGCTTCGGCCATCTTTTGGACCGTTTTGGGTCGCACCACAGTTCTCCCTCCAACGAGCTCGCTTCCCGACCTATACCTCCGGAAAACGTGTCAGGGAGCATGCCAGGAGTGTGGGCTGAAGTCCTCGGAGCACGAGACCCGAAGATCGAAAGACTTATGACCAATACGGAGCAAAGGGAAGAAACCGTCGGGGGACCGCTTTTTACCCCAGGACGAGAAAACTGAGTCCGAGGCATTCCCGCTCGCGTTTTCTTGGGACGAGCACCGGAAGTCCTCGAGCTCAGCCCGTTTCCTTCGCTGCAAGTGCATTTCCAGTGGTTTCTGACACCGGACGAGCGTTCGCCACTCGTTGGAAGCTTCGGCCATCTTTTGGACCGTTTTGGGTCGCACCACAGTTCTCCCTCCAACGAGCTCGCTTCCCGACCTATACCTCCGGAAAACGTGTCAGGGAGCATGCCAGGAGTGTGGGTTGAAGTCCTCGGAGCACGAGACCCGAAGATCGAAAGACTTATGACCGATACGGAGCAAAGGGAAGAAACCGTCGGGGGACCGCTTTTTACCCCAGGACGAGAAAACTGAGTCCGGGGCATTCCCGCTCGCGTTTTCTTGGGACGAGCAGCGGAAGTCCTCGAGCTCAGCCCGTTTCCTTCGCTGCAAGTGCATTTCCAGTGGTTTCTGACACCGGACGAGCGTTCGCCACTCGTTGGAAGCTTCGGCCATATTTTGGACCGTTTTGGGTCGCACCACAGTTCTCCCTCCAACGAGCTCGCTTCCCGACCTACACCTTCGGAAAACGTGTCAGGGAGCATGCCAGGAGTGTGGGTTGAAGTCCTCGGAGCACGAGACCCGAAGATCGAAAGACTTATAACCAATACGGAGCAAAGGGAAGAAACCGTCGGGGGACCGCTTTTTACCCCAGGACGAGAAAACTGAGTCCGGGGCATTCCCGCTCGCGTTTTCTTGGGACGAGCACCGGAAGTCCTCGAGCTCAGCCCGTTTCCTTCGCTGCAAGTGCATTTCCAGTGGTTTCTGACACCGGACGAGCGTTCGCCACTCGTTGGAAGCTTCGGCCATCTTTTGGACCGTTTTGGGTCGCACCACAGTTCTCCCTCCAACGAGCTCGCTTCCCGACCTACACCTTCGGAAAACGTGTCAGGGAGCATGCCAGGAGTGTGGGTTGAAGTCCTCGGAGCACGAGACCCGAAGATCGAAAGACTTATGACCAATACGGAGCAAAGGGAAGAAACCGTCGGGGGACCGCTTTTTACCCCAGGACGAGAAAACTGAGTCCGGGGCATTCCCGCTCGCGTTTTCTTGGGACGAGCACCGGAAGTCCTCGAGCTCAGCCCGTTTCCTTCGCTGCAAGTGCATTTCCAGTGGTTTGTGACACCGGACGAGCGTTCGCCACTCGTTGGAAGCTTCGGCCATCTTTTGGACCGTTTTGGGTCGCACCACAGTTCTCCCTCCAACGAGCTCGCTTCCCGACCTATACCTCCGGAAAACGTGTCAGGGAGCATGCCAGGAGTGTGGGTTGAAGTCCTCGGAGCACGAGACACGAAGATCGAAAGACTTATGACCAATACGGAGCAAAGGGAAGAAACCGTCAGGGGACCGCTTTTTACCCCAGGACGAGAAAACTGAGTCCGGGGCATTCCCGCTCGCGTTTTCTTGGGACGAGCACCGGAAGTCCTCGAGCTCAGCCCGTTTCCTTCGCTGCAAGTGCATTTCCAGTGGTTTCTGACACCGGACGAGCGTTCGCCACTCGTTGGAAGCTTCGGCCATCTTTTAGACCGTTTTGGGTCGCACCACAGTTCTCCCTCCAACGAGCTCGCTTCCCGACCTATACCTCCGAAAAACGTGTCAGGGAGCATGCCAGGAGTGTGGGTTGAAGTCCTCGGAGCACGAGACCCGAAGATCGAAAGACTTATGACCAATACGGAGCAAAGGGAAGAAACCGTCGGGGGACCGCTTTTTACCCCAGGACGAGAAAACTGAGTCCGGGGCATTCCCGCTCGCGTTTTCTTGGGACGAGCACCGGAAGTCCTCGAGCTCAGCCCGTTTCCTTCGCTGCAAGTGCATTTCCAGTGGTTTCTGACACCGGACGAGCGTTCGCCACTCGTTGGAAGCTTCGGCCATCTTTTGGACCGTTTTGGGTCGCACCACAGTTCTCCCTCCAACGAGCTCGCTTCCCGACCTATACCTCCGGAAAACGTGTCAGGGAGCATGCCAGGAGTGTGGGTTGAAGTCCTCGGAGCACGAGACCCGAAGATCGAAAGACTTATGACCAATACGGAGCAAAGGGAAGAAACCGTCGGGGGACCGCTTTTTACCCCAGGACGAGAAAACTGAGTCCGGGGCATTCCCGCTCGCGTTTTCTTGGGACGAGCACCGGAAGTCCTCAAGCTCAGCCCGTTTCCTTCGCTGCAAGTGCATTTCCAGTGGTTTCTGACACCGGACGAGCGTTCGCCACTCGTTGGAAGCTTCGGCCATCTTTTGGACCGTTTTGGGTCGCACCACAGTTCTCCCTCCAACGAGCTCGCTTCCCGACCTATACCTCCGGAAAACGTGTCAGGGAGCATGCCAGGAGTGTGGGTTGAAGTCCTCGGAGCACGAGACCCGAAGATCGAAAGACTTATGACCAATACGGAGCAAAGGGAAGAAACCGTCGGGGGACCGCTTTTTAACCCAGGACGAGAAAACTGAGTTCGGGGCATTCCCGCTCGCGTTTTCTTGGGACGAGCACCGGAAGTCCTCGAGCTCATCCCGTTTCCTTCGCTGCAAGTGCATTTCCAGTGGTTTCTGACACCGGACGAGCGTTCGCCACTCGTTGGAAGCTTCGGCCATCTTTTGGACCGTTTTGGGTCGCACCACATATCTCCCTCCAACGAGCTCGCTTCCCGACCTATACCTCCGGAAAACGTGTCAGGGAGCATGCCAGGAGTGTGGGTTGAAGTCCTCGGAGCACGAGACCCGAAGATCGAAAGACTTATGACCAATACGGAGCAAAGGGAAGAAACCGTCGGGGGACCGCTTTTTACCCCAGGACGAGAAAACTGAGTCCGGGGCATTCCCGCTCGCGTTTTCTTGGGACGAGCACCGGAAGTCCTCGAGCTCAGCCCGTTTCCTTCGCTGCAAGTGCATTTCCAGTGGTTTCTGACACCGGACGAGCGTTCGCCACTCGTTGGAAGCTTCGGCCATCTTTTGGACCGTTTTGGGTCGCACCTCAGTTCTCCCTCCAACGAGCTCGCTTCCCGACCTATACCTCCGGAAAACGTGTCAGGGAGCATGCCAGGAGTGTGGGTTGAAGTCCTCGGAGCACGAGACCCGAAGATCGAAAGACTTATGACCAATACGGAGCAAAGGGAAGAAACCGTCGGGGGACCGCTTTTTACCCCAGGACGAGAAAACTGAGTCCGGGGCATTCCCGCTCGCGTTTTCTTGGGACGAGCACCGGAAGTCCTCGAGCTCAGCCCGTTTCCTTCGCTGCAAGTGCATTTCCAGTGGTTTCTGACACCGGACGAGCGTTCGCCACTCGTTGGAAGCTTCGGCCATCTTTTGGACCGTTTTGGGTCGCACCACAGTTCTCCCTCCAACGAGCTCGCTTCCCGACCTATACCTCCGGAAAACGTGTCAGGGAACATGCCAGGAGTGTGGGTTGAAGTCCTCGGAGCACGAGACCCAAAGATCGAAAGACTTATGACCAATACGGAGCAAAGGGAAGAAACCTTCGGGGGACCGCTTTTTACCCCAGGACGAGAAAACTGAGTCCGGGGCATTCCCGCTCGCGTTTTCTTGGGACGAGCACCGGAAGTCCTCGAGCTCAGCCCGTTTCCTTCGCTGCAAGTGCATTTCCAGTGGTTTCTGACACCGGACGAGCGTTCGCCACTCGTTGGAAGCTTCGGCCATCTTTTGGACCGTTTTGGGTCGCACCACAGTTCTCCCTCCAACGAGCTCGCTTCCCGACCTATACCTCCGGAAAACGTGTCAGGGAGCATGCCAGGAGTGTGGGTTGAAGTCCTCGGAGCACGAGACCCGAAGATCGAAAGACTTATGACCAATACGGAGCAAAGGGAAGAAACCGTCGGGGGACCGCTTTTTACCCCAGGACGAGAAAACTGAGTCCGGGGCATTCCCGCTCGCGTTTTCTTGGGACGAGCACCGGAAGTCCTCGAGCTCAGCCCGTTTCCTTCGGTGCAAGTGCATTTCCAGTGGTTTCTGACACCGGACGAGCGTTCGCCACTCGTTGGAAGCTTCGGCCATCTTTTGGACCGTTTTGGGTCGCACCACAGTTCTCCCTCCAACGAGCTCGCTTCCCGACCTATACCTCCGGAAAACGTGTCAGGGAGCATGCCAGGAGTGTGGGTTGAAGTCCTCGGAGCACGAGACCCGAAGATCGAAAGACTTATGACCAATACGGAGCAAAGGGAAGAAACCGTCGGGGGACCGCTTTTTACCCCAGGACGAGAAAACTGAGTCCGGGGCATTCCCGCTCGCGTTTTCTTGGGACGAGCACCGGAAGTCCTCGAGCTCAGCCCGTTTCCTTCGGTGCAAGTGCATTTCCAGTGGTTTCTGACACCGGACGAGCGTTCGCCACTCGTTGGAAGCTTCGGCCATCTTTTGGACCGTTTTGGGTCGCACCACAGTTCTCCCTCCAACGAGCTCGCTTCCCGACCTATACCTCCGGAAAACGTGTCAGGGAGCATGCCAGGAGTGTGGGTTGAAGTCCTCGGAGCACGAGACACGAAGATCGAAAGACTTATGACCAATACGGAGCAAAGGGAAGAAACCGTCGGGGGACCGCTTTTTAACCCAGGACGAGAAAACTGAGTCCGGGGCATTCCCGCTCGCGTTTTCTTGGGACGAGCACCGGAAGTCCTCGAGCTCAGCCCGTTTCCTTCGCTGCAAGTGCATTTCCAGTGGTTTCTGACACCGGACGAGCGTTCGCCACTCGTTGGAAGCTTCGGCCATCTTTTGGACCGTTTTGGGTCGCACCACAGTTCTCCCTCCAACGAGCTCGCTTCCCGACCTATACCTCCGGAAAACGTGTCAGGGAGCATGCCAGGAGTGTGGGTTGAAGTCCTCGGAGCACGAGACCCGAAGATCGAAAGACTTATGACCAATACGGAGCAAAGGGAAGAAACCGTCGGGGGACCGCTTTTTACCCAAGGACGAGAAAACTGAGTCCGGGGCATTCCCGCTCGCGTTTTCTTGGGACGAGCACCGGAAGTCCTCGAGCTCAGCCCGTTTCCTTCGCCGCAAGTGCATTTCCAGTGGTTTCTGACACCGGACGAGCGTTCGCCACTCGTTGGAAGCTTCGGCCATCTTTTGGACCGTTTTGGGTCGCACCACAGTTCTCCCTCCAACGAGCTCGCTTCCCGACCTATACCTCCGGAAAACGTGTCAGGGAGCATGCCAGGAGTGTGGGTTGAAGTCCTCGGAGCACGAGACCCGAAGATCGAAAGACTTATGACCAATACGGAGCAAAGGGAAGAAACCGTCGGGGGACCGCTTTTTACCCCAGGACGAGAAAACTGAGTCCGGGGCATTCCCGCTCGCGTTTTCTTGGGACGAGCACCGGAAGTCCTCGAGCTCAGCCCGTTTCCTTCGCTGCAAGTGCATTTCCAGTGGTTTCTGACACCGGACGAGCGTTCGCCACTCGTTGGAAGCTTCGGCCATCTTTTGGACCGTTTTGGGTCGCACCACAGTTCTCCCTCCAACGAGCTCGCTTCCCGACCTATACCTCCGGAAAACGTGTCAGGGAGCATGCCAGGAGTGTGGGTTGAAGTCCTCGGAGCACGAGACCCGAAGATCGAAAGACTTATGACCAATACGGAGCAAAGGGAAGAAACCGTCGGGGGACCGCTTTTTACCCCAGGACGAGAAAACTGAGTCCGGGGCATTCCCGCTCGCGTTTTCTTGGGACGAGCACCGGAAGTCCTCGAGCTCAGCCCGTTTCCTTCGCTGCAAGTGCATTTCCAGTGGTTTCTGACACCGGACGAGCGTTCGCCACTCGTTGGAAGCTTCGGCCATCTTTTGGACCGTTTTGGGTCGCACCACAGTTCTCCCTCCAACGAGCTCGCTTCCCGACCTATACCTCCGGAAAACGTGTCAGGGAGCATGCCAGGAGTGTGGGTTGAAGTCCTCGGAGCACGAGACCCGAAGATCGAAAGACTTATGACCAATACGGAGCAAAGGGAAGAAACCGTCGGGGGACCGCTTTTTACCCCAGGACGAGAAAACTGAGTCCGGGGCATTCCCGCTCGCGTTTTCTTGGGACGAGCACCGGAAGTCCTCGAGCTCAGCCCGTTTCCTTCGCTGCAAGTGCATTTCCAGTGGTTTCTGACACCGGACGAGCGTTCGCCACTCGTTGGAAGCTTCGGCCATCTTTTGGACCGTTTTGGGTCGCACCACAGTTCTCCCTCCAACGAGCTCGCTTCCCGACCTATACCTCCGCAAAACGTGTCAGGGAGCATGCCAGGAGTGTGGGTTGAAGTCCTCGGAGCACGAGACCCGAAGATCGAAAGACTTATGACCAATACGGAGCAAAGGGAAGAAACCGTCGGGGGACCGCTTTTTACCCCAGGACGAGAAAACTGAGTCCGGGGCATTCCCGCTCGCGTTTTCTTGGGACGAGCACCAGAAGTCCTCGAGCTCAGCCCGTTTCCTTCGCTGCAAGTGCATTTCCAGTGGTTTCTGACACCGGACGAGCGTTCGCCACTCGTTGGAAGCTTCGGCCATCTTTTGGACCGTTTTGGGTCGCACCACAGTTCTCCCTCCAACGAGCTCGCTTCCCGACCTATACCTCCGCAAAACGTGTCAGGGAGCATGCCAGGAGTGTGGGTTGAAGTCCTCGGAGCACGAGACCCGAAGATCGAAAGACTTATGACCAATACGGAGCAAAGGGAAGAAACCGTCGGGGGACCGCTTTTTACCCCAGGACGAGAAAACTGAGTCCGGGGCATTCCCGCTCGCGTTTTCTTGGGACGAGCACCGGAAGTCCTCGAGCTCAGCCCGTTTCCTTCGCTGCAAGTGCATTTCCAGTGGTTTCTGACACCGGACGAGCGTTCGCCACTCGTTGGAAGCTTCGGCCATCTTTTGGACCGTTTTGGGTCGCACCACAGTTCTCCCTCCAACGAGCTCGCTTCCCGACCTATACCTCCGGAAAACGTGTCAGGGAGCATGCCAGGAGTGTGGGTTGAAGTCCTCGGAGCACGAGACCCGAAGATCGAAAGACTTATGACCAATACGGAGCAAAGGGAAGAAACCGTCGGGGGACCGCTTTTTACCCCAGGACGAGAAAACGGAGTCCGGGGCATTCCCGCTCGCGTTTTCTTGGGACGAGCACCGGAAGTCCTCGAGCTCAGCCCGTTTCCTTCGCTGCAAGTGCATTTCCAGTGGTTTCTGACACCGGACGAGCGTTCGCCACTCGTTGGAAGCTTCGGCCATCTTTTGGACCGTTTTGGGTCGCACCACAGTTCTCCCTCCAACGAGCTCGCTTCCCGACCTATACCTCCGGAAAACGTGTCAGGGAGCATGCCAGGAGTGTGGGTTGAAGTCCTCGGAGCACGAGACCCGAAGATCGAAAGACTTATGACCAATACGGAGCAAAGGGAAGAAACCGTCGGGGGACCGCTTTTTACCCCAGGACGAGAAAACTGAGTCCGGGGCATTCCCGCTCGCGTTTTCTTGGGACGAGCACCGGAAGTCCTCGAGCTCAGCCCGTTTCCTTCGCTGCAAGTGCATTTCCAGTGGTTTCTGACACCGGACGAGCGTTCGCCACTCGTTGGAAGCTTCGGCCATCTTTTGGACCGTTTTGGGTCGCACCACAGTTCTCCCTCCAACGAGCTCGCTTCCCGACCTATACCTCCGCAAAACGTGTCAGGGAGCATGCCAGGAGTGTGGGTTGAAGTCCTCGGAGCACGAGACCCGAAGATCGAAAGACTTATGACCAATACGGAGCAAAGGGAAGAAACCGTCGGGGGACCGCTTTTTACCCCAGGACGAGAAAACTGAGTCCGGGGCATTCCCGCTCGCGTTTTCTTGGGACGAGCACCGGAAGTCCTCGAGCTCAGCCCGTTTCCTTCGCTGCAAGTGCATTTCCAGTGGTTTCTGACACCGGACGAGCGTTCGCCACTCGTTGGAAGCTTCGGCCATCTTTTGGACCGTTTTGGGTCGCACCACAGTTCTCCCTCCAACGAGCTCGCTTCCCGACCTATACCTCCGGAAAACGTGTCAGGGAGCATGCCAGGAGTGTGGGTTGAAGTCCTCGGAGCACGAGACCCGAAGATCGAAAGACTTATGACCAATACGGAGCAAAGGGAAGAAACCGTCGGGGGACCGCTTTTTACCCCAGGATGAGAAAACTGAGTCCGGGGCATTCCCGCTCGCGTTTTCTTGGGACGAGCACCGGAAGTCCTCGAGCTCAGCCCGTTTCCTTCGCTGCAAGTGCATTTCCAGTGGTTTCTGACACCGGACGAGCGTTCGCCACTCGTTGGAAGCTTCGGCCATCTTTTGGACCGTTTTGGGTCGCACCACAGTTCTCCCTCCAACGAGCTCGCTTCCCGACCTATACCTCCGGAAAACGTGTCAGGGAGCATGCCAGGAGTGTGGGTTGAAGTCCTCGGAGCACGAGACCCGAAGATCGAAAGACTTATGACCAATACGGAGCAAAGGGAAGAAACCGTCGGGGGACCGCTTTTTACCCCAGGACGAGAAAACTGAGTCCGGGGCATTCCCGCTCGCGTTTTCTTGGGACGAGCACCGGAAGTCCTCGAGCTCAGCCCGTTTCCTTCGCTGCAAGTGCATTTCCAGTGGTTTCTGACACCGGACGAGCGTTCGCCACTCGTTGGAAGCTTCGGCCATCTTTTGGACCGTTTTGGGTCGCACCACAGTTCTCCCTCCAACGAGCTCGCTTCCCGACCTATACCTCCGGAAAACGTGTCAGGGAGCATGCCAGGAGTGTGGGTTGAAGTCCTCGGAGCACGAGACCCGAAGATCGAAAGACTTATGACCAATACGGAGCAAAGGGAAGAAACCGTCGGGGGACCGCTTTTTACACCAGGACGAGAAAACTGAGTCCGGGGCATTCCCGCTCGCGTTTTCTTGGGACGAGCACCGGAAGTGCTCGAGCTCAGCCCGTTTCCTTCGCTGCAAGTGCATTTCCAGTGGTTTCTGACACCGGACGAGCGTTCGCCACTCGTTGGAAGCTTCGGCCATCTTTTGGACCGTTTTGGGTCGCACCACAGTTCTCCCTCCAACGAGCTCGCTTCCCGACCTATACCTCCGGAAAACGTGTCAGGGAGCATGCCAGGAGTGTGGGTTGAAGTCCTCGGAGCACGAGACCTGAAGATCGAAAGACTTATGACCAATACGGAGCAAAGGGAAGAAACCGTCGGGGGACCGCTTTTTACCCCAGGACGAGAAAACTGAGTCCGGGGCATTCCCGCTCGCGTTTTCTTGGGACGAGCACCGGAAGTCCTCGAGCTCAGCCCGTTTCCTTCGCTGCAAGTGCATTTCCAGTGGTTTCTGACACCGGACGAGCGTTCGCCACTCGTTGGAAGCTTCGGCCATCTTTTGGACCGTTTTGGGTCGCACCACAGTTCTCCCTCCAACGAGCTCGCTTCCCGACCTATACCTCCGGAAAACGTGTCAGGGAGCATGCCAGGAGTGTGGGTTGAAGTCCTCGGAGCACGAGACCCGAAGATCGAAAGACTTATGACCAATACGGAGCAAAGGGAAGAAACCGTCGGGGGACCGCTTTTTACCCCAGGACGAGAAAACGGAGTCCGGGGCATTCCCGCTCGCGTTTTCTTGGGACGAGCACCGGAAGTCGTCGAGCTCAGCCCGTTTCCTTCGCTGCAAGTGCATTTCCAGTGGTTTCTGACACCGGACGAGCGTTCGCCACTCGTTGGAAGCTTCGGCCATCTTTTGGACCGTTTTGGGTCGCACCACAGTTCTCCCTCCAACGAGCTCGCTTCCCGACCTATACCTCCGGAAAACGTGTCAGGGAGCATGCCAGGAGTGTGGGTTGAAGTCCTCGGAGCACGAGACCCGAAGATCGAAAGACTTATGACCAATACGGAGCAAAGGGAAGAAACCGTCGGGGGACCGCTTTTTACCCCAGGACGAGAAAACTGAGTCCGGGGCATTCCCGCTCGCGTTTTCTTGGGACGAGCACCGGAAGTCCTCGAGCTCAGCCCGTTTCCTTCGCTGCAAGTGCATTTCCAGTGGTTTCTGACACCGGACGAGCGTTCGCCACTCGTTGGAAGCTTCGGCCATCTTTTGGACCGTTTTGGGTCGCACCACAGTTCTCCCTCCAACGAGCTCGCTTCCCGACCTATACCTCCGCAAAACGTGTCAGGGAGCATGCCAGGAGTGTGGGTTGAAGTCCTCGGAGCACGAGACCCGAAGATCGAAAGACTTATGACCAATACGGAGCAAAGGGAAGAAACCGTCGGGGGACCGCTTTTTACCCCAGGACGAGAAAACTGAGTCCGGGGCATTCCCGCTCGCGTTTTCTTGGGACGAGCACCGGAAGTCCTCGAGCTCAGCCCGTTTCCTTCGCTGCAAGTGCATTTCCAGTGGTTTCTGACACCGGACGAGCGTTCGCCACTCGTTGGAAGCTTCGGCCATCTTTTGGACCGTTTTGGGTCGCACCACAGTTCTCCCTCCAACGAGCTCGCTTCCCGACCTATACCTCCGGAAAACGTGTCAGGGAGCATGCCAGGAGTGTGGGTTGAAGTCCTCGGAGCACGAGACCCGAAGATCGAAAGACTTATGACCAATACGGAGCAAAGGGAAGAAACCGTCGGGGGACCGCTTTTTACCCCAGGACGAGAAAACGGAGTCCGGGGCATTCCCGCTCGCGTTTTCTTGGGACGAGCACCGGAAGTCCTCGAGCTCAGCCCGTTTCCTTCGCTGCAAGTGCATTTCCAGTGGTTTCTGACACCGGACGAGCGTTCGCCACTCGTTGGAAGCTTCGGCCATCTTTTGGACCGTTTTGGGTCGCACCACAGTTCTCCCTCCAACGAGCTCGCTTCCCGACCTATACCTCCGGAAAACGTGTCAGGGAGCATGCCAGGAGTGTGGGTTGAAGTCCTCGGAGCACGAGACCCGAAGATCGAAAGACTTATGACCAATACGGAGCAAAGGGAAGAAACCGTCGGGGGACCGCTTTTTACCCCAGGACGAGAAAACTGAGTCCGGGGCATTCCCGCTCGCGTTTTCTTGGGACGAGCACCGGAAGTCCTCGAGCTCAGCCCGTTTCCTTCGCTGCAAGTGCATTTCCAGTGGTTTCTGACACCGGACGAGCGTTCGCCACTCGTTGGAAGCTTCGGCCATCTTTTGGACCGTTTTGGGTCGCACCACAGTTCTCCCTCCAACGAGCTCGCTTCCCGACCTATACCTCCGCAAAACGTGTCAGGGAGCATGCCAGGAGTGTGGGTTGAAGTCCTCGGAGCACGAGACCCGAAGATCGAA
This sequence comes from Cucumis melo, assembly GCF_025177605.1. NCBI lineage: Eukaryota > Viridiplantae > Streptophyta > Magnoliopsida > Cucurbitales > Cucurbitaceae > Cucumis > Cucumis melo. The sequence continues at coordinate 142,007 of NW_026123950.1, forward strand.
AGACTTATGACCAATACGGAGCAAAGGGAAGAAACCGTCGGGGGACCGCTTTTTACCCCAGGACGAGAAAACTGAGTCCGGGGCATTCCCGCTCGCGTTTTCTTGGGACGAGCACCGGAAGTCCTCGAGCTCAGCCCGTTTCCTTCGCTGCAAGTGCATTTCCAGTGGTTTCTGACACCGGACGAGCGTTCGCCACTCGTTGGAAGCTTCGGCCATCTTTTGGACCGTTTTGGGTCGCACCACAGTTCTCCCTCCAACGAGCTCGCTTCCCGACCTATACCTCCGCAAAACGTGTCAGGGAGCATGCCAGGAGTGTGGGTTGAAGTCCTCGGAGCACGAGACCCGAAGATCGAAAGACTTATGACCAATACGGAGCAAAGGGAAGAAACCGTCGGGGGACCGCTTTTTACCCCAGGACGAGAAAACTGAGTCCGGGGCATTCCCGCTCGCGTTTTCTTGGGACGAGCACCGGAAGTCCTCGAGCTCAGCCCGTTTCCTTCGCTGCAAGTGCATTTCCAGTGGTTTCTGACACCGGACGAGCGTTCGCCACTCGTTGGAAGCTTCGGCCATCTTTTGGACCGTTTTGGGTCGCACCACAGTTCTCCCTCCAACGAGCTCGCTTCCCGACCTATACCTCCGGAAAACGTGTCAGGGAGCATGCCAGGAGTGTGGGTTGAAGTCCTCGGAGCACGAGACCCGAAGATCGAAAGACTTATGACCAATACGGAGCAAAGGGAAGAAACCGTCGGGGGACCGCTTTTTACCCCAGGACGAGAAAACTGAGTCCGGGGCATTCCCGCTCGCGTTTTCTTGGGACGAGCACCGGAAGTCCTCGAGCTCAGCCCGTTTCCTTCGCTGCAAGTGCATTTCCAGTGGTTTCTGACACCGGACGAGCGTTCGCCACTCGTTGGAAGCTTCGGCCATCTTTTGGACCGTTTTGGGTCGCACCACAGTTCTCCCTCCAACGAGCTCGCTTCCCGACCTATACCTCCGGAAAACGTGTCAGGGAGCATGCCAGGAGTGTGGGTTGAAGTCCTCGGAGCACGAGACCCGAAGATCGAAAGACTTATGACCAATACGGAGCAAAGGGAAGAAACCGTCGGGGGACCGCTTTTTACCCCAGGACGAGAAAACTGAGTCCGGGGCATTCCCGCTCGCGTTTTCTTGGGACGAGCACCGGAAGTCCTCGAGCTCAGCCCGTTTCCTTCGCTGCAAGTGCATTTCCAGTGGTTTCTGACACCGGACGAGCGTTCGCCACTCGTTGGAAGCTTCGGCCATCTTTTGGACCGTTTTGGGTCGCACCACAGTTCTCCCTCCAACGAGCTCGCTTCCCGACCTATACCTCCGGAAAACGTGTCAGGGAGCATGCCAGGAGTGTGGGTTGAAGTCCTCGGAGCACGAGACCCGAAGATCGAAAGACTTATGACCAATACGGAGCAAAGTGAAGAAACCGTCGGGGGACCGCTTTTTACCCCAGGACGAGAAAACTGAGTCCGGGGCATTCCCGCTCGCGTTTTCTTGGGACGAGCACCGGAAGTCCTTAAGCTCAGCCCGTTTCCTTCGCTGCAAGTGCATTTCCAGTGGTTTCTGACACCGGACGAGCGTTCGCCACTCGTTGGAAGCTTCGGCCATCTTTTGGACCGTTTTGGGTCGCACCACAGTTCTCCCTCCAACGAGCTCGCTTCCCGACCTATACCTCCGGAAAACGTGTCGGGGAGCATGCCAGGAGTGTGGGTTGAAGTCCTCGGAGCACGAGACCCGAAGATCGAAAGACTTATGACCAATACGGAGCAAAGGGAAGAAACCGTCGGGGGACCGCTTTTTACCCCATGACGAGAAAACTGAGTCCGGGGCATTCCCGCTCGCGTTTTCTTGGGACGAGCACCGGAAGTACTCGAGCTCAGCCCGTTTCCTTCGCTGCAAGTGCATTTCCAGTGGTTTCTGACACCGGACGAGCGTTCGCCACTCGTTGGAAGCTTCGGCCATCTTTTGGACCGTTTTGGGTCGCACCACAGTTCTCCCTCCAACGAGCTCGCTTCCCGACCTATACCTCCGGAAAACATGTCAGGGAGCATGTCAGGAGTGTGGGTTGAAGTCCTCGGAGCACGAGACCCGAAGATCGAAAGACTTATGACCAATACGGAGCAAAGGGAAGAAACCGTCGGGGGACCGCTTTTTACCCCAGGACGAGAATTTGAGTCCGGGGCATTCCCGCTCGCGTTTTCTTGGGACGAGCACCGGAAGTCCTCGAGCTCAGCCCGTTTCCTTCGCTGCAAGTGCATTTCCAGTGGTTTCTGACACCGGACGAGCGTTCGCCACTCGTTGGAAGCTTCGGCCATCATTTGGACCGTTTTGGGTCGCACCACAGTTCTCCCTCCAACGAGCTCGCTTCCCGACCTATACCTCGGGAAAACGTGTCAGGGAGCATGCCAGGAGTGTGGGTTGAAGTCCTCGGAGCACGAGACCCGAAGATCGAAAGACTTATGACCAATACGGAGCAAAGGGAAGAAACCGTCGGGGGACCGCTTTTTACCCCAGGACGAGAAAACTGAGTCCGGGGCATTCCCGCTCGCGTTTTCTTGGGACGAGCACCGGAAGTCCTCGAGCTCAGCCCGTTTCCTTCGCTGCAAGTGCATTTCCAGTGGTTTCTGACACCGGACGAGCGTTCGCCACTCGTTGGAAGCTTCGGCCATCTTTTGGACCGTTTCGGGTCGCACCACAGTTCTCCCTCCAACGAGCTCGCTTCCCGACCTATACCTCCGGAAAACGTGTCGGGGAGCATGCCAGGAGTGTGGGTTGAAGTCCTCGGAGCACGAGACCCGAAGATCGAAAGACTTATGACCAATACGGAGCAAAGGGAAGAAACCGTCGGGGGACCGCTTTTTACCCCAGGACGAGAAAACTGAGTCCGGGGCATTCCCGCTCGCGTTTTCTTGGGACGAGCACCGGAAGTCCTCGAGCTCAGCCCGTTTCCTTCGCTGCAAGTGCATTTCCAGTGGTTTCTGACACCGGACGAGCGTTCGCCACTCGTTGGAAGCTTCGGCCATCTTTTGGACCGTTTTGGGTCGCACCACAGTTCTCCCTCCAACGAGCTCGCTTCCCGACCTATACCTCCGGAAAACGTGTCAGGGAGCATGCCAGGAGTGTGGGTTGAAGTCCTCGGAGCACGAGATCCGAAGATCGAAAGACTTATGACCAATACGGAGCAAAGGGAAGTAACCGTCGGGGGACCGCTTTTTACCCCAGGATGAGAAAACTGAGTCCGGGGCATTCCCGCTCGCGTTTTCTTGGGACGAGCACCGGAAGTCCTCGAGCTCAGCCCGTTTCCTTCGCTGCAAGTGCATTTCCAGTGGTTTCTGACACCGGACGAGCGTTCGCCACTCGTTGGAAGCTTCGGCCATCTTTTGGACCGTTTTGGGTCGCACCACAGTTCTCCCTCCAACGAGCTCGCTTCCCGACCTATACCTCCGGAAAACGTGTCGGGGAGCATGCCAGGAGTGTGGGTTGAAGTCCTCGGAGCACGAGACCCGAAGATCGAAAGACTTATGACCAATACGGAGCAAAGGGAAGAAACCGTCGGGGGACCGCTTTTTACCCCAGGACGAGAAAACTGAGTCCGGGGCATTCCCGCTCGCGTTTTCTTGGGACGAGCACCGGAAGTCCTCGAGCTCAGCCCGTTTCCTTCGCTGCAAGTGCATTTCCAGTGGTTTCTGACACCGGACGAGCGTTCGCCACTCGTTGGAAGCTTCGGCCATCTTTTGGACCGTTTTGGGTCGCACCACAGTTCTCCCTCCAACGAGCTCGCTTCCCGACCTATACCTCCGGAAAACGTGTCAGGGAGCATGCCAGGAGTGTGGGTTGAAGTCCTCGGAGCACGAGACCCGAAGATCGAAAGACTTATGACCAATACGGAGCAAAGGGAAGAAACCGTCGGGGGACCGCTTTTTACCCCAGGACGAGAAAACTGAGTCCGGGGTATTCCCGCTCGCGTTTTCTCGGGACGAGCACCGGAAGTCCTCGAGCTCAGCCCGTTTCCTTCGCTGCAAGTGCATTTCCAGTGGTTTCTGACACCGGACGAGCGTTCGCCACTCGTTGGAAGCTTCGGCCATCTTTTGGACCGTTTTGGGTCGCACCACAGTTCTCCCTCCAACGAGCTCGCTTCCCGACCTATACCTCCGGAAAACGTGTCAGGGAGCATGCCAGGAGTGTGGGTTGAAGTCCTCGGAGCACGAGACCCGAAGATCGAAAGACTTATGACCAATACGGAGCAAAGGGAAGAAACCGTCGGGGGCCGCTTTTTACCCCAGGACGAGAAAACTGAGTCCGGGGCATTCCCGCTCGCGTTTTCTTGGGACGAGCACCGGAAGTCCTCGAGCTCAGCCCGTTTCCTTCGCTGCAAGTGCATTTCCAGTGGTTTCTGACACCGGACGAGCGTTCGCCACTCGTTGGAAGCTTCGGCCATCTTTTGGACCGTTTCGGGTCGCACCACAGTTCTCCCTCCAACGAGCTCGCTTCCCGACCTATACCTCCGGAAAACGTGTCGGGGAGCATGCCAGGAGTGTGGGTTGAAGTCCTCGGAGCACGAGACCCGAAGATCGAAAGACTTATGACCAATACGGAGCAAAGGGAAGAAACCGTCGGGGGACCGCTTTTTACCCTAGGACGAGAAAACTGAGTCCGGGGCATTCCCGCTCGTGTTTTCTTGGGACGAGCACCGGAAGTCCCAGAGCTCAGCCCGTTTCCTTCGCTGCAAGTGCATTTCCAGTGGTTTCTGACACCGGACGAGCGTTCGCCACTCGTTGGAAGCTTCGGCCATCTTTTGGACCGTTTTGGGTCGCACCACAGTTCTCCCTCCAATGAGCTCGCTTCCCGACCTATACCTCCAGAAAACGTGTAAGGGAGCATGCCAGGAGTGTGGGTTGAAGTCCTCGGATCACGAGACCCGAAGATCGAAAGACTTATGACCAATACGGAGCAAAGGGAAGAAACCGTCGGGGGACCGCTTTTTACCCCAGGACGAGAAAACTGAGTCCGGGGCATTCCCGCTCGTGTTTTCTTGGGACGAGCACCGGAAGTCCTCGAGCTCAGCCCGTTTCCTTCGCTGCAAGTGCATTTCCAGTGGTTTCTGACACCGGACGAGCGTTCGCCACTCGTTGGAAGCTTCGGCCATCTTTTGGACCGTTTTGGGTCGCACCACAGTTCTCCCTCCAACGAGCTCGCTTCCCGACCTATACCTCCGGAAAACGTGTCAGGGAGCATGCCAGGAGTGTGGGTTGAAGTCCTCGGAGCACGAGACCCGAAGATCGAAAGACTTATGACCAATACGGAGCAAAGGGAAGAAACCGTCGGGGGACCGCTTTTTACCCCAGGACGAGAAAACTGAGTCCGGGGCATTCCCGCTCGCGTTTTCTTGGGACGAGCACCGGAAGTCCTCAAGCTCAGCCCGTTTCCTTCGCTGCAAGTGCATTTCCAGTGGTTTCTGACACCGGACGAGCGTTCGCCACTCGTTGGAAGCTTCGGCCATCTTTTGGACCGTTTTGGGTCGCACCACAGTTCTCCCTCCAACGAGCTCGCTTCCCGACCTATACCTCCGGAAAACGTGTCAGGGAGCATGCCAGGAGTGTGGGTTGAAGTCCTCGGAGCACGAGACCCGAAGATCGAAAGACTTATGACCAATACGGAGCAAAGGGAAGAAACCGTCGGGGGACCGCTTTTTACCCCAGGACGAGAAAACTGAGTCCGGGGCATTCCCGCTCGCGTTTTCTTGGGACGAGCACCAGAAGTCCTCGAGCTCAGCCCGTTTCCTTCGCTGCAAGTGCATTTCCAGTGGTTTCTGACACCGGACGAGCGTTCGCCACCGTTGGAAGCTTCGGCCATCTTTTGGACCGTTTTGGGTCGTACCACAGTTCTCCCTCCAACGAGCTCGCTTCCCGACCTATACCTCCGGAAAACGTGTCAGGGAGCATGCCAGGAGTGTGGGTTGAAGTCCTCGGAGCACGAGACCCAAAGATCGAAAGACTTATGACCAATACGGAGCAAAGGGAAGAAATCGTCGGGGGACCGCTTTTTACCCCAGGACGAGAAAACTGAGTCCGGGGCATTCCCGCTCGCGTTTTCTTGGGACGAGCACCGGAAGTCCTCGAGCTCAGCCCGTTTCCTTCGCTGCAAGTGCATTTCCAGTGGTTTCTGACACCGGACGAGCGTTCGCCACCGTTGGAAGCTTCGGCCATCTTTTGGACCGTTTTGGGTCGTACCACAGTTCTCCCTCCAACGAGCTCGCTTCCCGACCTATACCTCCGGAAAACGTGTCAGGGAGCATGCCAGGAGTGTGGGTTGAAGTCCTCGGAGCACGAGACCCGAAGATCGAAAGACTTATGACCAATACGGAGCAAAGGGAAGAAACCGTCGGGGGACCGGTTTTTACCCCAGGACGAGAAAACTGAGTCCGGGGCATTCCCGCTCGCGTTTTCTCGGGACGAGCACCGGAAGTCCTCGAGCTCAGCCCGTTTCCTTCGCTGCAAGTGCATTTCCAGTGGTTTCTGACACCGGACGAGCGTTCGCCACTCGTTGGAAGCTTCGGCCATCTTTTGAACCGTTTTGGGTCGCACCACAGTTCTCCCTCCATTGAGCTCGCTTCCCGACCTATATCTCCGGAAAACGTGTCAGGGAGCATGCCAGGAGTGTGGGTTGAAGTCCTCGGAGCACGAGACCCGAAGATCGAAAGACTTATGACCAATACGGAGCAAAGGGAAGAAACCGTCGGGGGACCGCTTTTTACCCCAGGACGAGAAAACGGAGTCCGGGGCATTCCCGCTCGCGTTTTCTTGGGACGAGCACCGGAAGTCCTCGAGCTCAGCCCGTTTCCTTCGCTGCAAGTGCATTTCCAGTGGTTTCTGACACCGGACGAGCGTTCGCCACTCGTTGGAAGCTTCGGCCATCTTTTGGACCGTTTTGGGTCGCACCACAGTTCTCCCTCCAACGAGCTCGCTTCCCGACCTATACCTCCGGAAAACGTGTCAGGGAGCATGCCATGAGTGTGGGTTGCAGTCCTCGGAGCACGAGACCCGAAGATCGAAAGACTTATGACCAATACGGAGCAAAGGGAAGAAACCGTCGGGGGACCGCTTTTTACCCCAGGACGAGAAAACTGAGTCCGGGGCATTCCCGCTCGCGTTTTCTTGGGACGAGCACCAGAAGTCCTCGAGCTCAGCCCGTTTCCTTCGCTGCAAGTGCATTTCCAGTGGTTTCTGACACCGGACGAGCGTTCGCCACTCGTTGGAAGCTTCGGCCATCTTTTGGACCGTTTTGGGTCGCACCACAGTTCTCCCTCCAACGAGCTCGCTTCCCGACCTATACCTCCGGAAAACGTGTCAGGGAGCATGCCAGGAGTGTGGGTTGAAGTCCTCGGAGCACGAGACCCGAAGATCGAAAGACTTATGACCAATACGGAGCAAAGGGAAGAAACCGTCGGGGGACCGCTTTTTACCCCAGGACGAGAAAACTGAGTCCGGGGCATTCCCGCTCGCGTTTTCTTGGGACGAGCACCAGAAGTCCTCGAGCTCAGCCCGTTTCCTTCGCTGCAAGTGCATTTCCAGTGGTTTCTGACACCGGACGAGCGTTCGCCACCGTTGGAAGCTTCGGCCATCTTTTGGACCGTTTTGGGTCGCACCACAGTTCTCCCTCCAACGAGCTCGCTTCCCGACCTATACCTCCGGAAAACGTGTCAGGGAGCATGCCAGGAGTGTGGGTTGAAGTCCTCGGAGCACGAGACCCAAAGATCGAAAGACTTATGACCAATACGGAGCAAAGGGAAGAAACCGTCGGGGGACCGCTTTTTACCCCAGGACGAGAAAACTGAGTCCGGGGCATTCCCGCTCGCGTTTTCTTGGGACGAGCACCGGAAGTCCTCGAGCTCAGCCCGTTTCCTTCGCTGCAAGTGCATTTCCAGTGGTTTCTGACACCGGACGAGCGTTCGCCACTCGTTGGAAGCTTCGGCCATCTTTTGGACCGTTTTGGGTCGCACCACAGTTCTCCCTCCAACGAGCTCGCTTCCCGACCTATACCTCCGGAAAACGTGTCAGGGAGCATGCCAGGAGTGTGGGTTGAAGTCCTCGGAGCACGAGACCCGAAGATCGAAAGACTTATGACCAATACGGAGCAAAGGGAAGAAACCGTCGGGGGACCGCTTTTTACCCCAGGACGAGAAAACTGAGTCCGGGGCATTACGGCTCGCGTTTTCTTGGGACGAGCACCGGAAGTCCTCGAGCTCAGCCCGTTTCCTTCGCTGCAAGTGCATTTCCAGTGGTTTCTCACACCGGACGAGCGTTCGCCACTCGTTGGAAGCTTCGGCCATCTTTTGGACCGTTTTGGGTCGCACCACAGTTCTCCCTCCAACGAGCTCGCTTCCCGACCTATACCTCCGGAAAACGTGTCAGGGAGCATGCCAGGAGTGTGGGTTGAAGTCCTCGGAGCACGAGACCCGAAGATCGAAAGACTTATGACCAATACGGAGCAAAGGGATGAAACCGTCGGGGGACCGCTTTTTACCCCAGGACGAGAAAACTGAGTCCGGGGCATTCCCGCTCGCGTTTTCTTGGGACGAGCACCGGAAGTCCTCGAGCTCAGCCCGTTTCCTTCGCTGCAAGTGCATTTCCAGTGGTTTCTGACACCGGACGAGCGTTCGCCACTCGTTGGAAGCTTTGGCCATCTTTTGGACCGTTTTGGGTCGCACCACAGTTCTCCCTCCAACGAGCTCGCTTCCCGACCTATACCTCCGGAAAACGTGTCAGGGAGCATGCCAGGAGTGTGGGTTGAAGTCCTCGGAGCACGAGACCCGAAGATCGAAAGACTTATGACCAATACGGAGCAAAGGGAAGAAACCGTCGGGGGACCGCTTTTTACCCCAGGACGAGAAAACTGAGTCCGGGGCATTCCCGCTCGCGTTTTCTGGGGACGAGCACCGGAAGTCCTCGAGCTCAGCCAGTTTCCTTCGCTGCAAGTGCATTTCCAGTGGTTTCTCACACCGGACGAGCGTTCGCCACTCGTTGGAAGCTTCGGCCATCTTTTGGACCGTTTTGGGTCGCACCACAGTTCTCCCTCCAACGAGCTCGCTTCCCGACCTATACCTCCGGAAAACGTGTCAGGGAGCATGCCAGGAGTGTGGGTTGAAGTCCTCGGAGCACGAGACCCGAAGATCGAAAGACTTATGACCAATACGGAGCAAAGGGAAGAAACCGTCGGGGGACCGCTTTTTACCCCAGGACGAGAAAACTGAGTCCGGGGCATTCCCGCTCGCGTTTTCTTGGGACGAGCACCGGAAGTCCTCGAGCTCAGCCCGTTTCCTTCGCTGCAAGTGCATTTCCAGTGGTTTCTGACACCGGACGAGCGTTCGCCACTCGTTGGAAGCTTCGGCCATCTTTTGGACCGTTTTGGGTCGCACCACAGTTCTACCTCCAACGAGCTCGCTTCCCGACCTATACCTCCGGAAAACGTGTCGGGGAGCATGCCAGGAGTGTGGGTTGAAGTCCTCGGAGCACGAGACCCGAAGATCGAAAGACTTATGACCAATACGGAGCAAAGGGAAGAAACCGTCGGGGGACCGCTTTTTACCCCAGGACGAGAAAACTGAGTCCGGGGCATTCCCGCTCGCGTTTTCTTGGGACGAGCACCGGAAGTCCTCGAGCTCAGCCCGTTTCCTTCGCTGCAAGTGCATTTCCAGTGGTTTCTGACACCGGACGAGCGTTCGCCACTCGTTGGAAGCTTCGGCCATCATTTGGACCGTTTTGGGTCGCACCACAGTTCTCCCTCCAACGAGCTCGCTTCCCGACCTATACCTCGGGAAAACGTGTCAGGGAGCATGCCAGGAGTGTGGGTTGAAGTCCTCGGAGCACGAGACCCGAAGATCGAAAGACTTATGACCAATACGGAGCAAAGGGAAGAAACCGTCGGGGGACCGCTTTTTACCCCAGGACGAGAAAACTGAGTCCGGGGCATTCCCGCTCGCGTTTTCTTGGGACGAGCACCGGAAGTCCTCGAGCTCAGCCCGTTTCCTTCGCTGCAAGTGCATTTCCAGTGGTTTCTGACACCGGACGAGCGTTCGCCACTCGTTGGAAGCTTCGGCCATCTTTTGGACCGTTTCGGGTCGCACCACAGTTCTCCCTCCAACGAGCTCGCTTCCCGACCTATACCTCCGGAAAACGTGTCGGGGAGCATGCCAGGAGTGTGGGTTGAAGTCCTCGGAGCACGAGACCCGAAGATCGAAAGACTTATGACCAATACGGAGCAAAGGGAAGAAACCGTCGGGGGACCGCTTTTTACCCCAGGACGAGAAAACTGAGTCCGGGGCATTCCCGCTCGCGTTTTCTTGGGACGAGCACCGGAAGTCCTCGAGCTCAGCCCGTTTCCTTCGCTGCAAGTGCATTTCCAGTGGTTTCTGACACCGGACGAGCGTTCGCCACTCGTTGGAAGCTTCGGCCATCTTTTGGACCGTTTTGGGTCGCACCACAGTTCTCCCTCCAACGAGCTCGCTTCCCGACCTATACCTCCGGAAAACGTGTCAGGGAGCATGCCAGGAGTGTGGGTTGAAGTCCTCGGAGCACGAGACCCGAAGATCGAAAGACTTATGACCAATACGGAGCAAAGGGAAGAAACCGTCGGGGGACCGCTTTTTACCCCAGGACGAGAAAACTGAGTCCGGGGCATTACGGCTCGCGTTTTCTTGGGACGAGCACCGGAAGTCCTCGAGCTCAGCCCGTTTCCTTCGCTGCAAGTGCATTTCCAGTGGTTTCTCACACCGGACGAGCGTTCGCCACTCGTTGGAAGCTTCGGCCATCTTTTGGACCGTTTTGGGTCGCACCACAGTTCTCCCTCCAACGAGCTCGCTTCCCGACCTATACCTCCGGAAAACGTGTCAGGGAGCATGCCAGGAGTGTGGGTTGAAGTCCTCGGAGCACGAGACCCGAAGATCGAAAGACTTATGACCAATACGGAGCAAAGGGATGAAACCGTCGGGGGACCGCTTTTTACCCCAGGACGAGAAAACTGAGTCCGGGGCATTCCCGCTCGCGTTTTCTTGGGACGAGCACCGGAAGTCCTCGAGCTCAGCCCGTTTCCTTCGCTGCAAGTGCATTTCCAGTGGTTTCTGACACCGGACGAGCGTTCGCCACTCGTTGGAAGCTTTGGCCATCTTTTGGACCGTTTTGGGTCGCACCACAGTTCTCCCTCCAACGAGCTCGCTTCCCGACCTATACCTCCGGAAAACGTGTCCGGGAGCATGCCAGGAGTGTGGGTTGAAGTCCTCGGAGCACGAGACCCGAAGATCGAAAGACTTATGACCAATACGGAGCAAAGGGAAGAAACCGTCGGGGGACCGCTTTTTACCCCAGGACGAGAAAACTGAGTCCGGGGCATTCCCGCTCGCGTTTTCTGGGGACGAGCACCGGAAGTCCTCGAGCTCAGCCAGTTTCCTTCGCTGCAAGTGCATTTCCAGTGGTTTCTCACACCGGACGAGCGTTCGCCACTCGTTGGAAGCTTCGGCCATCTTTTGGACCGTTTTGGGTCGCACCACAGTTCTCCCTCCAACGAGCTCGCTTCCCGACCTATACCTCCGGAAAACGTGTCAGGGAGCATGCCAGGAGTGTGGGTTGAAGTCCTCGGAGCACGAGACCCGAAGATCGAAAGACTTATGACCAATACGGAGCAAAGGGAAGAAACCGTCGGGGGACCGCTTTTTACCCCAGGACGAGAAAACTGAGTCCGGGGCATTCCCGCTCGCGTTTTCTTGGGACGAGCACCGGAAGTCCTCGAGCTCAGCCCGTTTCCTTCGCTGCAAGTGCATTTCCAGTGGTTTCTGACACCGGACGAGCGTTCGCCACTCGTTGGAAGCTTCGGCAATCTTTTGGACCGTTTTGGGTCGCACCACAGTTCTCCCTCCAACGAGCTCGCTTCCCGACCTATACCTCCGGAAAACGTGTCAGGGAGCATGCCAGGAGTGTGGGTTGAAGTCCTCGGAGCACGAGACCCGAAGATCGAAAGACTTATGACCAATACGGAGCAAAGGGAAGAAACCGTCGGGGGACCGCTTTTTACCCCAGGACGAGAAAACTGAGTCCGGGGCATTCCCGCTCGCGTTTTCTTGGGACGAGCACCGGAAGTCCTCGAGCTCAGCCCGTTTCCTTCGCTGCAAGTGCATTTCCAGTGGTTTCTGACACCGGACGAGCGTTCGCCACTCGTTGGAAGCTTCGGCCATCTTTTGGACCGTTTTGGGTCGCACCACAGTTCTCCCTCCAACGAGCTCGCTTCCCGACCTATACCTCCAAAAAACGTGTCAGGGAGCATGCCAGGAGTGTGGGTTGAAGTCCTCGGAGCACGAGACCCGAAGATCGAAAGACTTATGACCAATACGGAGCAAAGGGAAGAAACCGTCGGGGGACCGCTTTTTACCCCAGGACGAGAAAACTGAGTCCGGGGCATTCCCGCTCGCGTTTTCTTGGGACGAGCACCGGAAGTCCTCGAGCTCAGCCCGTTTCCTTCGCTGCAAGTGCATTTCCAGTGGTTTCTGACACCGGACGAGCGTTCGCCACTCGTTGGAAGCTTCGGCCATCTTTTGGACCGTTTTGGGTCGCACCACAGTTCTCCCTCCAACGAGCTCGCTTCCCGACCTATACCTCCGGAAAACGTGTCAGGGAGCATGCCAGGAGTGTGGGTTGAAGTCCTCGGAGCACGAGACCCGAAGATCGAAAGACTTATGATCAATACGGAGCAAAGGGATGAAACCGTCGGGGGACCGCTTTTTACCCCAGGACGAGAAAACTGAGTCCGGGGCATTCCCGCTCGCGTTTTCTTGGGACGAGCACCGGAAGTCCTCGAGCTCAGCCCGTTTCCTTCGCTGCAAGTGCATTTCCAGTGGTTTCTGACACCGGACGAGCGTTCGCCACTCGTTGGAAGCTTCGGCCATCTTTTGGACCGTTTTGGGTCGTACCACAGTTCTCCCTCCAACGAGCTCGCTTCCCGACCTATACCTCCGGAAAACGTGTCAGGAAGCATGCCAGGAGTGTGGGTTGAAGTCCTCGGAGCACGAGACCCGAAGATCGAAAGACTTATGACCAATACGGAGCAAAGGGAAGAAACCGTCGGGGGACCGCTTTTTACCCCAGGACGAGAAAACTGAGTCCGGGGCATTCCCGCTCGCGTTTTCTTGGGACGAGCACCGGAAGTCCTCGAGCTCAGCCCGTTTCCTTCGCTGCAAGTGCATTTCCAGAGGTTTCTGACACCGGACGAGCGTTCGCCACTCGTTGGAAGCTTCGGCAATCTTTTGGACCGTTTTGGGTCGCACCACAGTTCTCCCTCCAACGAGCTCGCTTCCCGACCTATACCTCCGGAAAACGTGTCAGGGAGCATGCCAGGAGTGTGGGTTGAAGTCCTCGGAGCACGAGACCCGAAGATCGAAAGACTTATGACCAATACGGAGCAAAGGGAAGAAACCGTCGGGGGACCGCTTTTTACCCCAGGACGAGAAAACTGAGTCCGGGGCATTCCCGCTCGCGTTTTCTTGGGACGAGCACCGGAAGTCCTCGAGCTCAGCCCGTTTCCTTCGCTGCAAGTGCATTTCCAGTGGTTTCTGACACCGGACGAGCGTTCGCCACTCGTTGGAAGCTTCGGCCATCTTTTGGACCGTTTTGGGTCGCACCACAGTTCTCCCTCCAACGAGCTCGCTTCCCGACCTATACCTCCGGAAAACGTGTCAGGGAGCATGCCAGGAGTGTGGGTTGAAGTCCTCGGAGCACGAGACCCGAAGATCGAAAGACTTATGACCAATACGGAGCAAAGGGAAGAAACCGTCGGGGGACCGCTTTTTACCCCAGGACGAGAAAACTGAGTCCGGGGCATTCCCGCTCGCGTTTTCTGGGGACGAGCACCGGAAGTCCTCGAGCTCAGCCCGTTTCCTTCGCTGCAAGTGCATTTCCAGTGGTTTCTAACACCGGACGAGCGTTCGCCACTCGTTGGAAGCTTCGGCCATCTTTTGGACCGTTTTGGGTCGCACCACAGTTCTCCCTCCAACGAGCTCGCTTCCCGACCTATACCTCCGGAAAACGTGTCAGGGAGCATGCCAGGAGTGTGGGTTGAAGTCCTCGGAGCACGAGACCCGAAGATCGAAAGACTTATGACCAATACGGAGCAAAGGGATGAAACCGTCGGGGGACCGCTTTTTACCCCAGGACGAGAAAACTGAGTCCGGGGCATTCCCGCTCGCGTTTTCTTGGGACGAGCACCGGAAGTCCTCGAGCTCAGCCCGTTTCCTTCGCTGCAAGTGCATTTCCAGTGGTTTCTGACACCGGACGAGCGTTCGCCACTCGTTGGAAGCTTCGGCCATCTTTTGGACCGTTTTGGGTCGCACCACAGTTCTCCCTCCAACGAGCTCGCTTCCCGACCTATACCTCCGGAAAACGTGTCAGGAAGCATGCCAGGAGTGTGGGCTGAAGTCCTCGGAGCACGAGACCCGAAGATCGAAAGACTTATGACCAATACGGAGCAAAGGGAAGAAACCGTCGGGGGACCGCTTTTTACCCCAGGACGAGAAAACTGAGTCCGGGGCATTCCCGCTCGCGTTTTCTTGGGACGAGCACCGGAAGTCCTCGAGCTCAGCCCGTTTCCTTCGCTGCAAGTGCATTTCCAGTGGTTTCTGACACCGGACGAGCGTTCGCCACTCGTTGGAAGCTTCGACCATCTTTTGGACCGTTTTGGGTCGCACCACAGTTCTCCCTCCAACGAGCTCGCTTCCCGACCTATACCTCCGGAAAACGTGTCAGGGAGCATGCCAGGAGTGTGGGTTGAAGTCCTCGGAGCACGAGACCCGAAGATCGAAAGACTTATGACCAATACGGAGCAAAGGGAAGAAACCGTCGGGGGACCGCTTTTTACCCCAGGACGATAAAACTGAGTCCGGGGCATTCCCGCTCGCGTTTTCTTGGGACGAGCACCGGAAGTCCTCGAGCTCAGCCCGTTTCCTTCGCTGCAAGTGCATTTCCAGTGGTTTCTGACACCGGACGAGCGTTCGCCACTCGTTGGAAGCTTCGGCCATCTTTTGGACCGTTTTGGGTCGCACCACAGTTCTCCCTCCAACGAGCTCGCTTCCCGACCTATACCTCCGGAAAACGTGTCAGGGAGCATGCCAGGAGTGTGGGTTGAAGTCCTCGGAGCACGAGACCCGAAGATCGAAAGACTTATGACCAATACGGAGCAAAGGGAAGAAACCGTCGGGGGACCGCTTTTTACCCCTGGACGAGAAAACTGAGTCCGGGGCATTCCCGCTCGCGTTTTCTGAGGACGAGCACCGGAAGTCCTCGAGCTCAGCCCGTTTCCTTCGCTGCAAGTGCATTTCCAGTGGTTTCTAACACCGGACGAGCGTTCGCCACTCGTTGGAAGCTTCGGCCATCTTTTGGACCGTTTTGGGTCGCACCACAGTTCTCCCTCCAACGAGCTCGCTTCCCGACCTATACCTCCGGAAAACGTGTCAGGGAGCATGCCAGGAGTGTGGGTTGAAGTCCTCGGAGCACGAGACCCGAAGATCGAAAGACTTATGACCAATACGGAGCAAAGGGAAGAAACCGTCGGGGGACCGCTTTTTACCCCAGGACGATAAAACTGAGTCCGGGGCATTCCCGCTCGCGTTTTCTTGGGACGAGCACCGGAAGTCCTCGAGCTCAGCCCGTTTCCTTCGCTGCAAGTGCATTTCCAGTGGTTTCTGACACCGGACGAGCGTTCGCCACTCGTTGGAAGCTTCGGCCATCTTTTGGACCGTTTTGGGTCGCACCACAGTTCTCCCTCCAACGAGCTCGCTTCCCGACCTATACCTCCGGAAAACGTGTCAGGGAGCATGCCAGGAGTGTGGGTTGAAGTCCTCGAAGCACGAGACCCGAAGATCGAAAGACTTATGACCAATACGGAGCAAAGGGAAGAAACCGTCGGGGGACCGCTTTTTACCCCAGGACGAGAAAACTGAGTCCGAGGCATTCCCGCTCGCGTTTTCTTGGGACGAGCACCGGAAGTCCTCGAGCTCAGCCCGTTTCCTTCGCTGCAAGTGCATTTCCAGTGGTTTCTGACACCGGACGAGCGTTCGCCACTCGTTGGAAGCTTCGGCCATCTTTTGGACCGTTTTGGGTCGCACCACAGTTCTCCCTCCAACGAGCTCGCTTCCCGACCTATACCTCCGGAAAACGTGTCAGGGAGCATGCCAGGAGTGTGGGTTGAAGTCCTCGGAGCACGAGACCCGAAGATCGAAAGACTTATGACCAATACGGAGCAAAGGGAAGAAACCGTCGGGGGACCGCTTTTTACCCCAGGACGAGAAAACTGAGTCCGGGGCATTCCCGCTCGCGTTTTCTGGGGACGAGCACCGGAAGTCCTCGAGCTCAGCCCGTTTCCTTCGCTGCAAGTGCATTTCCAGTGGTTTCTAACACCGGACGAGCGTTCGCCACTCGTTGGAAGCTTCGGCCATCTTTTGGACCGTTTTGGGTCGCAGCACAGTATTCCCTCCAACGAGCTCGCTTCCCGACCTATACCTCCGGAAAACGTGTCAGGGAGCATGCCAGGAGTGTGGGTTGAAGTCCTCGGAGCACGAGACCCGAAGATCGAAAGACTTATGACCAATACAGAGCAAAGGGAAGAAACCGTCGGGGGACCGCTTTTTACCCAGGACGAGAAAACTGAGTCCGGGGCATTCCCGCTCGCGTTTTCTCGGGACGAGCACTGGAAGTCCTCGAGCTCAGCCCGTTTCCTTCGCTGCAAGTGCATTTCCAGTGGTTTCTGACACCGGACGAGCGTTCGCCACTCGTTGGAAGCTTCAGCCATATTTTGGACCGTTTTGGGTCGCACCACAGTTCTCCCTCCAACGAGCTCGCTTCCCGACCTATACCTCCGGAAAACGTGTCAGGGAGCATGCCAGGAGTGTGGGTTGAAGTCCTCGGAGCACGAGACCCGAAGATCGAAAGACTTATGACCAATACGGAGCAAAGGGAAGAAACCGTCGGGGGACCGCTTTTTACCCCAGGACGAGAAAACTGAGTCCGGGGCATTCCCGCTCGCGTTTTCTTGGGACGAGCACCGGAAGTCCTCGAGCTCAGCCCGTTTCCTTCGCTGCAAGTGCATTTCCAGTGGTTTCTGACACCGGACGAGCGTTCGCCACTCGTTGGAAGCTTCGGCCATCTTTTGGACCGTTTTGGGTCGCACCACAGTTCTCCCTCCAACGAGCTCGCTTCCCGACCTATACCTCCGGAAAACGTGTCAGGGAGCATGCCAGGAGTGTGGGTTGAAGTCCTCGGAGCACGAGACCCGAAGATCGAAAGACTTATGACCAATACGGAGCAAATGGAAGAAACCGTCGGGGGACCGCTTTTTACCCCAGGACGAGAAAACTGAGTCCGGGGCATTCCCGCTCGCGTTTTCTTGGGACGAGCACCGGAAGTCCTCGAGCTCAGCCCGTTTCCTTCGCTGCAAGTGCATTTCCAGTGGTTTCTGACACCGGACGAGCGTTCGCCACTCGTTGGAAGCTTCAGCCATCTTTTGGACCGTTTTGGGTCGCACCACAGTTCTCCCTCCAACGAGCTCGCTTCCCGACCTATACCTCCGGAAAACGTGTCAGGGAGCATGCCAGGAGTGTGGGTTGAAGTCCTCGGAGCACGAGACCCGAAGATCGAAAGACTTATGACCAATACGGAGCAAAGGGAAGAAACCGTCGGGGGACCGCTTTTTACCCCAGGACGAGAAAACTGAGTCCGGGGCATTCCCGCTCGCGTTTTCTGGGGACGAGCACCGGAAGTCCTCGAGCTCAGCCCGTTTCCTTCGCTGCAAGTGCATTTCCAGTGGTTTCTAACACCGGACGAGCGTTCGCCACTCGTTGGAAGCTTCGGCCATCTTTTGGACCGTTTTGGGTCGCAGCACAGTATTCCCTCCAACGAGCTCGCTTCCCGACCTATACCTCCGGAAAACGTGTCAGGGAGCATGCCAGGAGTGTGGGTTGAAGTCCTCGGAGCACGAGACCCGAAGATCGAAAGACTTATGACCAATACAGAGCAAAGGGAAGAAACCGTCGGGGGACCGCTTTTTACCCAGGACGAGAAAACTGAGTCCGGGGCATTCCCGCTCGCGTTTTCTCGGGACGAGCACTGGAAGTCCTCGAGCTCAGCCCGTTTCCTTCGCTGCAAGTGCATTTCCAGTGGTTTCTGACACCGGACGAGCGTTCGCCACTCGTTGGAAGCTTCAGCCATATTTTGGACCGTTTTGGGTCGCACCACAGTTCTCCCTCCAACGAGCTCGCTTCCCGACCTATACCTCCGGAAAACGTGTCAGGGAGCATGCCAGGAGTGTGGGTTGAAGTCCTCGGAGCACGAGACCCGAAGATCGAAAGACTTATGACCAATACGGAGCAAAGGGAAGAAACCGTCGGGGGACCGCTTTTTACCCCAGGACGAGAAAACTGAGTCCGGGGCATTCCCGCTCGCGTTTTCTTGGGACGAGCACCGGAAGTCCTCGAGCTCAGCCCGTTTCCTTCGCTGCAAGTGCATTTCCAGTGGTTTCTGACACCGGACGAGCGTTCGCCACTCGTTGGAAGCTTCGGCCATCTTTTGGACCGTTTTGGGTCGCACCACAGTTCTCCCTCCAACGAGCTCGCTTCCCGACCTATACCTCCGGAAAACGTGTCAGGGAGCATGCCAGGAGTGTGGGTTGAAGTCCTCGGAGCACGAGACCCGAAGATCGAAAGACTTATGACCAATACGGAGCAAATGGAAGAAACCGTCGGGGGACCGCTTTTTACCCCAGGACGAGAAAACTGAGTCCGGGGCATTCCCGCTCGCGTTTTCTTGGGACGAGCACCGGAAGTCCTCGAGCTCAGCCCGTTTCCTTCGCTGCAAGTGCATTTCCAGTGGTTTCTGACACCGGACGAGCGTTCGCCACTCGTTGGAAGCTTCAGCCATCTTTTGGACCGTTTTGGGTCGCACCACAGTTCTCCCTCCAACGAGCTCGCTTCCCGACCTATACCTCCGGAAAACGTGTCAGGGAGCATGCCAGGAGTGTGGGTTGAAGTCCTCGGAGCACGAGACCCGAAGATCGAAAGACTTATGACCAATACGGAGCAAAGGGAAGAAACCGTCGGGGGACCGCTTTTTACCCCAGGACGAGAAAACTGAGTCCGGGGCATTCCCGCTCGCGTTTTCTGGGGACGAGCACCGGAAGTCCTCGAGCTCAGCCCGTTTCCTTCGCTGCAAGTGCATTTCCAGTGGTTTCTAACACCGGACGAGCGTTCGCCACTCGTTGGAAGCTTCGGCCATCTTTTGGACCGTTTTGGGTCGCAGCACAGTATTCCCTCCAACGAGCTCGCTTCCCGACCTATACCTCCGGAAAACGTGTCAGGGAGCATGCCAGGAGTGTGGGTTGAAGTCCTCGGAGCACGAGACCCGAAGATCGAAAGACTTATGACCAATACAGAGCAAAGGGAAGAAACCGTCGGGGGACCGCTTTTTACCCAGGACGAGAAAACTGAGTCCGGGGCATTCCCGCTCGCGTTTTCTCGGGACGAGCACTGGAAGTCCTCGAGCTCAGCCCGTTTCCTTCGCTGCAAGTGCATTTCCAGTGGTTTCTGACACCGGACGAGCGTTCGCCACTCGTTGGAAGCTTCAGCCATATTTTGGACCGTTTTGGGTCGCACCACAGTTCTCCCTCCAACGAGCTCGCTTCCCGACCTATACCTCCGGAAAACGTGTCAGGGAGCATGCCAGGAGTGTGGGTTGAAGTCCTCGGAGCACGAGACCCGAAGATCGAAAGACTTATGACCAATACGGAGCAAAGGGAAGAAACCGTCGGGGGACCGCTTTTTACCCCAGGACGAGAAAACTGAGTCCGGGGCATTCCCGCTCGCGTTTTCTTGGGACGAGCACCGGAAGTCCTCGAGCTCAGCCCGTTTCCTTCGCTGCAAGTGCATTTCCAGTGGTTTCTGACACCGGACGAGCGTTCGCCACTCGTTGGAAGCTTCGGCCATCTTTTGGACCGTTTTGGGTCGCACCACAGTTCTCCCTCCAACGAGCTCGCTTCCCGACCTATACCTCCGGAAAACGTGTCAGGGAGCATGCCAGGAGTGTGGGTTGAAGTCCTCGGAGCACAAGACCCGAAGATCGAAAGACTTATGACCAATACGGAGCAAAGGGAAGAAACCGTCGGGGGACCGCTTTTTACCCCAGGACGAGAAAACTGAGTCCGGGGCATTCCCGCTCGCGTTTTCTGGGGACGAGCACCGGAAGTCCTCGAGCTCAGCCCGTTTCCTTCGCTGCAAGTGCATTTCCAGTGGTTTCTGACACCGGACGAGCGTTCGCCACTCGTTGGAAGCTTCGGCCATCTTTTGGACCGTTTTGGGTCGCACCACAGTTCTCCCTCCAACGAGCTCGCTTCCCGACCTATACCTCCGGAAAACGTGTCAGGGAGCATGCCAGGAGTGTGGGTTGAAGTCCTCGGAGCACGAGACCCGAAGATCGAAAGACTTATGACCAATACGGAGCAAAGGGAAGAAACCGTCGGGGGACCGCTTTTTACCCCAGGACGAGAAAACTGAGTCCGGGGCATTCCCGCTCGCGTTTTCTTGGGACGAGCACCGGAAGTCCTCGAGCTCAGCCCGTTTCCTTCGCTGCAAGTGCATTTCCAGTGGTTTCTGACACCGGACGAGCGTTCGCCACTCGTTGGAAGCTTCGGCCATCTTTTGGACCGTTTTGGGTCGCACCACAGTTCTCCCTCCAACGAGCTCGCTTCCCGACCTATACCTCCGGAAAACGTGTCAGGGAGCATGCCAGGAGTGTGGGTTGAAGTCCTCGGAGCACGAGACCCGAAGATCGAAAGACTTATGACCAATACGGAGCAAAGGGAAGAAACCGTCGGGGGACCGCTTTTTACCCCAGGACGAGAAAACTGAGTCCGGGGCATTCCCGCTCGCGTTTTCTTGGGACGAGCACCGGAAGTCCTCGAGCTCAGCCCGTTTCCTTCGCTGCAAGTGCATTTCCAGTGGTTTCTAACACCGGACGAGCGTTCGCCACTCGTTGGAAGCTTCGGCCATCTTTTGGACCGTTTTGGGTCGCACCACAGTTCTCCCTCCAACGAACTCGCTTCCCGACCAATACCTCCGGAAAACGTGTCAGGGAGCATGCCAGGAGTGTGGGTTGAAGTCCTCGGAGCACGAGACCCGAAGATCGAAAGACTTATGACCAATACGGAGCAAAGGGAAGAAACCGTCGGGGGACCGCTTTTTACCCCAGGACGAGAAAACTGAGTCCGGGGCATTCCCGCTCGCGTTTTCTTGGGACGAGCACCGGAAGTCCTCGAGCTCAGCCCGTTTCCTTCGCTGCAAGTGCATTTCCAGTGGTTTCTGACACCGGACGAGCGTTCGCCACTCGTTGGAAGCTTCGGCCATCTTTTGGACCGTTTTGGGTCGCACCACAGTTCTCCCTCCAACGAGCTCGCTTCCCGACCTATACCTCCGGAAAACGTGTCAGGGAGCATGCCAGGAGTGTGGGTTGAAGTCCTCGGAGCACGAGACCCGAAGATCGAAAGACTTATGACCAATACGGAGCAAAGGGAAGAAACCGTCGGGGGACCGCTTTTTACCCCAGGACGAGAAAACTGAGTCCGGGGCATTCCCGCTCGCGTTTTCTTGGGACGAGCACCGGAAGTCCTCGAGCTCAGCCCGTTTCCTTCGCTGCAAGTGCATTTCCAGTGGTTTCTGACACCGGACGAGCGTTCGCCACTCGTTGGAAGCTTCGGCCATCTTTTGGACCGTTTTGGGTCGCACCACAGTTCTCCCTCCAACGAGCTCGCTTCCCGACCTATACCTCCGGAAAACGTGTCAGGGAGCATGCCAGGAGTGTGGGTTGAAGTCCTCGGAGCACGAGACCCGAAGATCGAAAGACTTATGACCAATACGGAGCAAAGGGAAGAAACCGTCGGGGGACCGCTTTTTACCCCAGGACGAGAAAACTGAGTCCGGGGCATTCCCGCTCGCGTTTTCTTGGGACGAGCACCGGAAGTCCTCGAGCTCAGCCCGTTTCCTTCGCTGCAAGTGCATTTCCAGTGGTTTCTGACACCGGACGAGCGTTCGCCACTCGTTGGAAGCTTCGGCCATCTTTTGGACCGTTTTGGGTCGCACCACAGTTCTCCCTCCAACGAGCTCGCTTCCCGACCTATACCTCCGGAAAACGTGTCAGGGAGCATGCCAGGAGTGTGGGTTGAAGTCCTCGGAGCACGAGACCCGAAGATCGAAAGACTTATGTCCAATACGGAGCAAAGGGAAGAAACCGTCGGGGGACCGCTTTTTACCCCAGGACGAGAAAACTGAGTCCGGGGCATTCCCGCTCGCGTTTTCTTGGGACGAGCACCGGAAGTCCTCGAGCTCAGCCCGTTTCCTTCGCTGCAAGTGCATTTCCAGTGGTTTCTGACATCGGACGAGCGTTCGCCACTCGTTGGAAGCTTCGGCCATCTTTTGGACCGTTTTGGGTCGCACCACAGTTCTCCCTCCAACGAGCTTGCTTCCCGACCTATACCTCCGGAAAACGTGTCAGGGAGCATGCCAGGAGTGTGGGTTGAAGTCCTCGGAGCACGAGACCCGAAGATCGAAAGACTTATGTCCAATACGGAGCAAAGGGAAGAAACCGTCGGGGGACCGCTTTTTACCCCAGGACGAGAAAACTGAGTCCGGGGCATTCCCGCTCGCGTTTTCTTGGGACGAGCACCGGAAGTCCTCGAGCTCAGCCCGTTTCCTTCGCTGCAAGTGCATTTCCAGTGGTTTCTGACACCGGACGAGCGTTCGCCACTCGTTGGAAGCTTCGGCCATCTTTTGGACCGTTTTGGGTCGCACCACAGTTCTCCCTCCAACGAGCTCGCTTCCCGACCTATACCTCCGGAAAACGTGTCAGGGAGCATGCCAGGAGTGTGGGTTGAAGTCCTCGGAGCACGAGACCCGAAGATCGAAAGACTTATGACCAATACGGAGCAAAGGGAAGAAACCGTCGGGGGACCGCTTTTTACCCCAGGACGAGAAAACTGAGTCCGGGGCATTCCCGCTCGCGTTTTCTTGGGACGAGCACCGGAAGTCCTCGAGCTCAGCCCGTTTCCTTCGCTGCAAGTGCATTTCCAGTGGTTTCTGACACCGGATGAGCGTTCGCCACTCGTTGGAAGCTTCCGCCAACTTTTGGACCGTTTTGGGTCGCACCACAGTTCTCCCTCCAACGAGCTCGCTTCCCGACCTATACCTCCGAAAAACGTGTCAGGGAGCATGCCAGGAGTGTGGGTTGAAGTCCTCGGAGCACGAGACCCGAAGATCGAAAGACTTATGACCAATACGGAGCAAAGGGAAGAAACCGTCGGGGGACCGCTTTTTACCCCAGGACGAGAAAACTGAGTCCGGGGCATTCCCGCTCGCGTTTTCTTGGGACGAGCACCGGAAGTCCTCGAGCTCAGCCCGTTTCCTTCGCTGCAAGTGCATTTCCAGTGGTTTCTGACACCGGACGAGCGTTCGCCACTCGTTGGAAGCTTCGGCCATCTTTTGGACCGTTTTGGGTCGCACCACAGTTCTCCCTCCAACGAGCTCGCTTCCCGACCTATACCTCCGGAAAACGTGTAAGCGAGCATGCCAGGAGTGTGGGTTGAAGTCCTCGGAGCACGAGACCCGAAGATCGAAAGACTTATGACCAATACGGAGCAAAGGGAAGAAACCGTCGGGGGACCGCTTTTTACCCCAGGACGAGAAAACTGAGTCCGGGGCATTCCCGCTCGCGTTTTCTTGGGACGAGCACCGGAAGTCCTCGAGCTCAGCCCGTTTCCTTCGCTGCAAGTGCATTTCCAGTGGTTTCTAACACCGGACGAGCGTTCGCCACTCGTTGGAAGCTTCGGCCATCTTTTGGACCGTTTTGGGTCGCACCACAGTTCTCCCTCCAACGAGCTCGCTTCCCGACCAATACCTCCGGAAAACGTGTAAAGGAGCATGCCAGGAGTGTGGGTTGAAGTCCTCGGAGCACGAGACCCGAAGATCGAAAGACTTATGACCAATACGGAGCAAAGGGAAGAAACCGTCGGGGGACCGCTTTTTACCCCAGGACGAGAAAACTGAGTCCGGGGCATTCCCGCTCGCGTTTTCTCGAGACGAGCACCGAAAGTCCTCGAGCTCAGCCCGTTTCCTTCGCTGCAAGTGCATTTCCAGTGGTTTCTGACACCGGACAAGCGTTCGCCACTCGTTGGAAGTTTCGGCCATCTTTTGGACCGTTTTGGGTCGCGCCACAGTTCTCCCTCCAACGAGCTCGCTTCCCGACCTATACCTCAAGAAAACGTGTCAGGGAGCATGCCAGGAGTGTGGGTTGAACTCCTCGGAGCACGAGACCCGAAGATCGAAAGACTTATGACCAATACGGAGCAAAGGGAAGAAACCGTCGGGGGACCGCTTTTTACCCCAGGACGAGAAAACTGAGTCCGGGGCATTCCCGCTCGCGTTTTCTTGGGACGAGCACCGGAAGTCCTCGAGCTCAGCCCGTTTCCTTCGCTGCAAGTGCATTTCCAGTGGTTTCTGACACCGGACGAGCGTTCGCCACTCGTTGGAAGCTTCGGCCATCTTTTGGACCGTTTTGGGTCGCACCACAGTTCTCCCTTCAACGAGCTCGCTTCCCGACCTATACCTCCGGAAAACGTGTCAGGGAGCATGCCAGGAGTGTGGGTTGAAGTCCTCGGAGCACGAGACCCGAAGATCGAAAGACTTATGACCAATACGGAGCAAAGGGAAGAAACCGTCGGGGGACCGCTTTTTACCCCAGGACGAGAAAACTGAGTCCGGGGCATTCCCGCTCGCGTTTTCTTGGGACGAGCACCGGAAGTCCTCGAGCTCAGCCCGTTTCCTTCGCTGCAAGTGCATTTCCAGTGGTTTCTGACACCGGACGAGCGTTCGCCACTCGTTGGAAGCTTCGTCCATCTTTTGGACCGTTTTGGGTCGCACCACAGTTCTCCCTCCAACGAGCTCGCTTCCCGACCTATACCTCCGGAAAACGTGTAAGCGAGCATGCCAGGAGTGTGGGTTGAAGTCCTCGGAGCACGAGACCCGAAGATCGAAAGACTTATGACCAATACGGAGCAAAGGGAAGAAACCGTCGGGGGACCGCTTTTTACCCCAGGACGAGAAAACTGAGTCCGGGGCATTCCCGCTCGCGTTTTCTTGGGACGAGCACCGGAAGTCCTCGAGCTCAGCCCGTTTCCTTCGCTGCAAGTGCATTTCCAGTGGTTTCTAACACCGGACGAGTGTTCGCCACTCGTTGGAAGCTTCGGCCATCTTTTGGACCGTTTTGGGTCGCACCACAGTTCTCCCTCCAACGAGCTCGCTTCCCGACCAATACCTCCGGAAAACGTGTAAAGGAGCATGCCAGGAGTGTGGGTTGAAGTCCTCGGAGCACGAGACCCGAAGATCGAAAGACTTATGACCAATACGGAGCAAAGGGAAGAAACCGTCGGGGGACCGCTTTTTACCCCAGGACGAGAAAACTGAGTCCGGGGCATTCCCGCTCGCGTTTTCTCTAGACGAGCACCGAAAGTCCTCGAGCTCAGCCCGTTTCCTTCGCTGCAAGTGCATTTCCAGTGGTTTCTGACACCGGACGAGCGTTCGCCACTCGTTGGAAGTTTCGGCCATCTTTTGGACCGTTTTGGGTCGCGCCACAGTTCTCCCTCCAACGAGCTCGCTTCCCGACCTATACCTCAAGAAAACGTGTCAGGGAGCATGCCAGGAGTGTGGGTTGAAGTCCTCGGAGCACGAGACCCGAAGATCGAAAGACTTATGACCAATACGGAGCAAAGGGAAGAAACCGTCGGGGGACCGCTTTTTACCCCAGGACGAGAAAACTGAGTCCGGGGCATTCCCGCTCGCGTTTTCTTGGGACGAGCACCGGAAGTCCTCGAGCTCAGCCCGTTTCCTTCGCTGCAAGTGCATTTCCAGTGGTTTCTAACACCGGACGAGCGTTCGCCACTCGTTGGAAGCTTCGGCCATCTTTTGGACCGTTTTGGGTCGCACCACAGTTCTCCCTTCAACGAGCTCGCTTCCCGACCTATACCTCTGGAAAACGTGTCAGGGAGCATGCCAGGAGTGTGGGTTGAAGTCCTCGGAGCACGAGACCCGAAGATCGAAAGACTTATGACCAATACGGAGCAAAGGGAAGAAACCGTCGGGGGACCGCTTTTTACCCCAGGACGAGAAAACTGAGTCCGGGGCATTCCCGCTCGCGTTTTCTTGGGACGAGCACCGGAAGTCCTCGAGCTCAGCCCGTTTCCTTCGCTGCAAGTGCATTTCCAGTGGTTTCTGACACCGGACGAGCGTTCGCCACTCGTTGGAAGCTTCGGCCATCTTTTGGACCGTTTTGGGTCGCACCACAGTTCTCCCTCCAACGAGCTCGCTTCCCGACCTATACCTCCGGAAAACGTGTAAGGGAGCATGCCAGGAGTGTGGGTTGAAGTCCTCGGAGCACGAGACCCGAAGATCGAAAGACTTATGACCAATACGGAGCAAAGGGAAGAAACCGTCAGGGGACCGCTTTTTACCCCAGGACGAGAAAACTGAGTCCGGGGCATTCCCGCTCGCGTTTTCTTGGGACGAGCACCGGAAGTCCTCGAGCTCAGCCCGTTTCCTTCGCTGCAAGTGCATTTCCAGTGGTTTCTGACACCGGACGAGCGTTCGCCACTCGTTGGAAGCTTCGGCCATCTTTTGAACCGTTTTGGGTCGCACCACAGTTCTCCCTCCAACGAGCTCGCTTCCCGACCTATACCTCCGGAAAACGTGTAAGGGAGAATGCCAGGAGTGTGGGTTGAAGTCCTCGGAGCACGAGACCCGAAGATCGAAAGACTTATGACCAATACGGAGCAAAGGGAAGAAACCGTCGGGGGACCGCTTTTTACCCCAGGACGAGAAAACTGAGTCCGGGGCATTCCCGCTCGCGTTTTCTTGGGACGAGCACCGGAAGTCCTCGAGCTCAGCCCGTTTCCTTCGCTGCAAGTGCATTTCCAGTGGTTTCTAACACCGGACGAGCGTTCGCCACTCGTTGGAAGCTTCGGCCATCTTTTGGACCGTTTTGGGTCGCACCACAGTTCTCCCTCCAACGAGCTCGCTTCCCGACCAATACCTCCGGAAAACGTGTAAAGGAGCATGCCAGGAGTGTGGGTTGAAGTCCTCGGAGCACGAGACCCGAAGATCGAAAGACTTATGACCAATACGGAGCAAAGGGAAGAAACCGTCGGGGGACCGCTTTTTACCCCAGGACGAGAAAACTGAGTCCGGGGCATTCCCGCTCGCGTTTTCTCGGGACGAGCACCGGAAGTCCTCGAGCTCAGCCCGTTTCCTTCGCTGCAAGTGCATTTCCAGTGGTTTCTGACACCGGACGAGCGTTCGCCACTCGTTGGAAGCTTCGGCCATCTTTTGGACCGTTTTGGGTCGCGCCACAGTTCTCCCTCCAACGAGCTCGCTTCCCGACCAATACCTCCGGAAAACGTGTCAGGGAGCATGCCAGGAGTGTGGGTTGAAGTCCTCGGAACACGAGACCCGAAGATCGAAAGACTTATGACCAATACGGAGCAAAGGGAAGAAACCGTCGGGGGACCGCTTTTTACCCCAGGACGAGAAAACTGAGTCCGGGGCATTCCCGCTCGCGTTTTCTCGGGACGAGCACTGGAAGTCCTCGAGCTCAGCCCGTTTCCTTCGCTGCAAGTGCATTTCCAGTGGTTTCTGACACCGGACGAGCGTTCGCCACTCGTTCGAAGTTTCGGCCATCTTTTGGACCGTTTTGGGTCGCACCACAGTTCTCCCTCCAACGAGCTCGCTTCCCGACCTATACCTCAGGAAAACGTGTCAGGGAGCATGCCAGGAGTGTGGGTTGAAGTCCTCGGAGCACGAGACCCGAAGATCGAAAGACTTATGACCAATACGGAGCAAAGGGAAGAAACCGTCGGGGGACCGCTTTTTACCCCAGGACGAGAAAACTGAGTCCGGGGCATTCCCGCTCGCGTTTTCTTGGGACGAGCACCGGAAGTCCTCGAGCTCAGCCCGTTTCCTTCGCTGCAAGTGCATTTCCAGTGGTTTCTGACACCGGACGAGCGTTCGCCACTCGTTGGAAGCTTCGGCCATCTTTTGGACCGTTTTGGGTCGCACCACAGTTCTCCCTCCAACGAGCTCGCTTCCCGACCTATACCTCCGGAAAACGTGTCAGGGAGCATGCCAGAAGTGTGGGTTGAAGTCCTCGGAGCACGAGACCCGAAGATCGAAAGACTTATGACCAATACGGAGCAAAGGGAAGAAACCGTCGGGGGACCGCTTTTTACCCCAGGACGAGAAAACTGAGTCCGGGGCATTCCCGCTCGCGTTTTCTTGGGACGAGCACCGGAAGTCCTCGAGCTCAGCCCGTTTCCTTCGCTGCAAGTGCATTTCCAGTGGTTTCTAACACCGGACGAGCGTTCGCCACTCGTTGGAAGCTTCGGCCATCTTTTGGACCGTTTTGGGTCGCACCACAGTTCTCCCTCCAACGAGCTCGCTTCCCGACCTATACCTCCGGAAAACGTGTCAGGGAGCATGCCAGGAGTGTGGGTTGAAGTCCTCGGAGCACGAGACCCGAAGATCGAAAGACTTATGACCAATACGGAGCAAAGGGAAGAAACCGTCGGGGGACCGTTTTTTACCCCAGGACGAGAAAACTGAGTCCGGGGCATTCCCGCTCGCGTTTTCTTGGGACGAGCACCGGAAGTCCTCGAGCTCAGCCCGTTTCCTTCGCTGCAAGTGCATTTCCAGTGGTTTCTGACACCGGACGAGCGTTCGCCACTCGTTGGAAGCTTCGGCCATCTTTTGGACCGTTTTGGGTCGCACCACAGTTCTCCCTCCAACGAGCTCGCTTCCTGACCTATACCTCCGGAAAACGTGTCAGGGAGCATGCCAGGAGTGTGGGTTGAAGTCCTCGGAGCACGAGACCCGAAGATCGAAAGACTTATGACCAATACGGAGCAAAGGGAAGAAACCGTCGGGGGACCGCTTTTTACCCCAGGACGAGAAAACTGAGTCCGGGGCATTCCCGCTCGCGTTTTCTTGGGACGAGCACCGGAAGTCCTCGAGCTCAGCCCGTTTCCTTCGCTGCAAGTGCATTTCCAGTGGTTTCTGACACCGGACGAGCGTTCGCCACTCGTTGGAAGCTTCGGCCATCTTTTGGACCGTTTTGGGTCGCACCACAGTTCTCCCTCCAACGAGCTCGCTTCCCGACCTATACCTCCGGAAAACGTGTCAGGGAGCATGCCAGGAGTGTGGGTTGAAGTCCTCGGAGCACGAGACCCGAAGATCGAAAGACTTATGACCAATACGGAGCAAAGGGAAGAAACCGTCGGGGGACCGCTTTTTACCCCAGGACGAGAAAACTGAGTCCGGGGCATTCCCGCTCGCGTTTTCTTGGGACGAGCACCGGAAGTCCTCGAGCTCAGCCCGTTTCCTTCGCTGCAAGTGCATTTCCAGTGGTTTCTGACACCGGACGAGCGTTCGCCACTCGTTGGAAGCTTCGGCCATCTTTTGGACCGTTTTGGGTCGCACCACAGTTCTCCCTCCAACGAGCTCGCTTCCCGACCTATACCTCCGGAAAACGTGTCAGGGAGCATGCCAGGAGTGTGGGTTGAAGTCCTCGGAGCACGAGACCCGAAGATCGAAAGACTTATGACCAATACGGAGCAAAGGGAAGAAACCGTCGGGGGACCGCTTTTTACCCCAGGACGAGAAAACTGAGTCCGGGGCATTCCCGCTCGCGTTTTCTTGGGACGAGCACCGGAAGTCCTCGAGCTCAGCCCGTTTCCTTCGCTGCAAGTGCATTTCCAGTGGTTTCTGACACCGGACGAGCGTTCGCCACTCGTTGGAAGCTTCCGCCAACTTTTGGACCGTTTTGGGTCGCACCACAGTTCTCCCTCCAACGAGCTCGCTTCCCGACCTATACCTCCGAAAAACGTGTCAGGGAGCATGCCAGGAGTGTGGGTTGAAGTCCTCGGAGCACGAGACCCGAAGATCGAAAGACTTATGACCAATACGGAGCAAAGGGAAGAAACCGTCGGGGGACCGCTTTTTACCCCAGGACGAGAAAACTGAGTCCGGGGCATTCCCGCTCGCGTTTTCTTGGGACGAGCACCGGAAGTCCTCGAGCTCAGCCCGTTTCCTTCGCTGCAAGTGCATTTCCAGTGGTTTCTGACACCGGACGAGCGTTCGCCACTCGTTGGAAGCTTCGGCCATCTTTTGGACCGTTTTGGGTCGCACCACAGTTCTCCCTCCAACGAGCTCGCTTCCCGACCTATACCTCCGGAAAACGTGTAAGCGAGCATGCCAGGAGTGTGGGTTGAAGTCCTCGGAGCACGAGACCCGAAGATCGAAAGACTTATGACCAATACGGAGCAAAGGGAAGAAACCGTCGGGGGACCGCTTTTTACCCCAGGACGAGAAAACTGAGTCCGGGGCATTCCCGCTCGCGTTTTCTTGGGACGAGCACCGGAAGTCCTCGAGCTCAGCCCGTTTCCTTCGCTGCAAGTGCATTTCCAGTGGTTTCTAACACCGGACGAGCGTTCGCCACTCGTTGGAAGCTTCGGCCATCTTTTGGACCGTTTTGGGTCGCACCACAGTTCTCCCTCCAACGAGCTCGCTTCCCGACCAATACCTCCGGAAAACGTGTAAAGGAGCATGCCAGGAGTGTGGGTTGAAGTCCTCGGAGCACGAGACCCGAAGATCGAAAGACTTATGACCAATACGGAGCAAAGGGAAGAAACCGTCGGGGGACCGCTTTTTACCCCAGGACGAGAAAACTGAGTCCGGGGCATTCCCGCTCGCGTTTTCTCGAGACGAGCACCGAAAGTCCTCGAGCTCAGCCCGTTTCCTTCGCTGCAAGTGCATTTCTAGTGGTTTCTGACACCGGACGAGCGTTCGCCACTCGTTGGAAGTTTCGGCCATCTTTTGGACCGTTTTGGGTCGCGCCACAGTTCTCCCTCCAACGAGCTCACTTCCCGACCTATACCTCAAGAAAACGTGTCAGGGAGCATGCCAGGAGTGTGGGTTGAAGTGCTCGGAGCACGAGACCCGAAGATCGAAAGACTTATGACCAATACGGAGCAAAGGGAAGAAACCGTCGGGGGACCGCTTTTTACCCCAGGACGAGAAAACTGAGTCCGGGGCATTCCCGCTCGCGTTTTCTTGGGACGAGCACCGGAAGTCCTCGAGCTCAGCCCGTTTCCTTCGCTGCAAGTGCATTTCCAGTGGTTTCTGACACCGGACGAGCGTTCGCCACTCGTTGGAAGCTTCGGCCATCTTTTGGACCGTTTTGGGTCGCACCACAGTTCTCCCTTCAACGAGCTCGCTTCCCGACCTATACCTCCGGAAAACGTGTCAGGGAGCATGCCAGGAGTGTGGGTTGAAGTCCTCGGAGCACGAGACCCGAAGATCGAAAGACTTATGACCAATACGGAGCAAAGGGAAGAAACCGTCGGGGGACCGCTTTTTACCCCAGGACGAGAAAACTGAGTCCGGGGCATTCCCGCTCGCGTTTTCTTGGGACGAGCACCGGAAGTCCTCGAGCTCAGCCCGTTTCCTTCGCTGCAAGTGCATTTCCAGTGGTTTCTGACACCGGACGAGCGTTCGCCACTCGTTGGAAGCTTCGGCCATCTTTTGGACCGTTTTGGGTCGCACCACAGTTCTCCCTCCAACGAGCTCGCTTCCCGACCTATACCTCCGGAAAACGTGTCAGGGAGCATGCCAGGAGTGTGGGTTGAAGTCCTCGGAGCACGAGACCCGAAGATCGAAAGACTTATGACCAATACGGAGCAAAGGGAAGAAACCGTCGGGGGACCGTTTTTTACCCCAGGACGAGAAAACTGAGTCCGGGGCATTCCCGCTCGCGTTTTCTTGGGACGAGCACCGGAAGTCCTCGAGCTCAGCCCGTTTCCTTCGCTGCAAGTGCATTTCCAGTGGTTTCTGACACCGGACGAGCGTTCGCCACTCGTTGGAAGTTTCGGCCATCTTTTGGACCGTTTTGGGTCGCACCACAGTTCTCCCTCCAACGAGCTCGCTTCCCGACCTATACCTCAGGAAAACGTGTCAGGGAGCATGCCAGGAATGTGGGTTGAAGTCCTCGGAGCACGAGACCCGAAGATCGAAAGACTTATGACCAATACGGAGCAAAGGGAAGAAACCGTCGGGGGACCGCTTTTTACCCCAGGACGAGAAAACTGAGTCCGGGGCATTCCCGCTCGCGTTTTCTTGGGACGAGCACCGGAAGTCCTCGAGCTCAGCCCGTTTCCTTCGCTGCAAGTGCATTTCCAGTGGTTTCTGACACCGGACGAGCGTTCGCCACTCGTTGGAAGCTTCGGCCATCTTTTGGACCGTTTTGGGTCTCACCACAGTTCTCCCTCCAACGAGCTCGCTTCCCGACCTATACCTCCGGAAAACGTGTAAGCGAGCATGCCAGGAGTGTGGGTTGAAGTCCTCGGAGCACGAGACCCGAAGATCGAAAGACTTATGACCAATACGGAGCAAAGGGAAGAAACCGTCGGGGGACCGCTTTTTACCCCAGGACGAGAAAACTGAGTCCGGGGCATTCCCGCTCGCGTTTTCTTGGGACGAGCACCGGAAGTCCTCGAGCTCAGCCCGTTTCCTTCGCTGCAAGTGCATTTCCAGTGGTTTCTAACACCGGACGAGCGTTCGCCACTCGTTGGAAGCTTCGGCCATCTTTTGGACCGTTTTGGGTCGCACCACAGTTCTCCCTCCAACGAGCTCGCTTCCCGACCAATACCTCCGGAAAACGTGTAAAGGAGCATGCCAGGAGTGTGGGTTGAAGTCCTCGGAGCACGAGACCCGAAGATCGAAAGACTTATGACCAATACGGAGCAAAGGGAAGAAACCGTCGGGGGACCGCTTTTTACCCCAGGACGAGAAAACTGAGTCCGGGGCATTCCCGCTCGCGTTTTCTCGAGACGAGCACCGAAAGTCCTCGAGCTCAGCCCGTTTCCTTCGCTGCAAGTGCATTTCCAGTGGTTTCTGACACCGGACGAGCGTTCGCCACTCGTTGGAAGTTTCGGCCATCTTTTGGACCGTTTTGGGTCGCGCCACAGTTCTCCCTCCAACGAGCTCGCTTCCCGACCTATACCTCAAGAAAACGTGTCAGGGAGCATGCCAGGAGTGTGGGTTGAAGTCCTCGGAGCACGAGACCCGAAGATCGAAAGACTTATGACCAATACGGAGCAAAGGGAAGAAACCGTCGGGGGACCGCTTTTTACCCCAGGACGAGAAAACTGAGTCCGGGGCATTCCCGCTCGCGTTTTCTTGGGACGAGCACCGGAAGTCCTCGAGCTCAGCCCGTTTCCTTCGCTGCAAGTGCATTTCCAGTGGTTTCTGACACCGGACGAGCGTTCGCCACTCGTTGGAAGCTTCGGCCATCTTTTGGACCGTTTTGGGTCGCACCACAGTTCTCCCTTCAACGAGCTCGCTTCCCGACCTATACCTCCGGAAAACGTGTCAGGGAGCATGCCAGGAGTGTGGGTTGAAGTCCTCGGAGCACGAGACCCGAAGATCGAAAGACTTATGACCAATACGGAGCAAAGGGAAGAAACCGTCGGGGGACCGCTTTTTACCCCAGGACGAGAAAACTGAGTCCGGGGCATTCCCGCTCGCGTTTTCTTGGGACGAGCACCGGAAGTCCTCGAGCTCAGCCCGTTTCCTTCGCTGCAAGTGCATTTCCAGTGGTTTCTGACACCGGACGAGCGTTCGCCACTCGTTGGAAGCTTCGGCCATCTTTTGGACCGTTTTGGGTCGCACCACAGTTCTCCCTCCAACGAGCTCGCTTCCCGACCTATACCTCCGGAAAACGTGTCAGGGAGCATGCCAGGAGTGTGGGTTGAAGTCCTCGGAGCACGAGACCCGAAGATCGAAAGACTTATGACCAATACGGAGCAAAGGGAAGAAACCGTCGGGGGACCGTTTTTTACCCCAGGACGAGAAAACTGAGTCCGGGGCATTCCCGCTCGCGTTTTCTTGGGACGAGCACCGGAAGTCCTCGAGCTCAGCCCGTTTCCTTCGCTGCAAGTGCATTTCCAGTGGTTTCTGACACCGGACGAGCGTTCGCCACTCGTTGGAAGTTTCGGCCATCTTTTGGACCGTTTTGGGTCGCACCACAGTTCTCCCTCCAACGAGCTCGCTTCCCGACCTATACCTCAGGAAAACGTGTCAGGGAGCATGCCAGGAGTGTGGGTTGAAGTCCTCGGAGCACGAGACCCGAAGATCGAAAGACTTATGACCAATACGGAGCAAAGGGAAGAAACCGTCGGGGGACCGCTTTTTACCCCAGGACGAGAAAACTGAGTCCGGGGCATTCCCGCTCGCGTTTTCTTGGGACGAGCACCGGAAGTCCTCGAGCTCAGCCCGTTTCCTTCGCTGCAAGTGCATTTCCAGTGGTTTCTGACACTGGACGAGCGTTCGCCACTCGTTGGAAGCTTCGGCCATCTTTTGGACCGTTTTGGGTCGCACCACAGTTCTCCCTCCAACGAGCTCGCTTCCCGACCTATACCTCCGGAAAACGTGTCAGGGAGCATGCCAGAAGTGTGGGTTGAAGTCCTCGGAGCACGAGACCCGAAGATCGAAAGACTTATGACCAATACGGAGCAAAGGGAAGAAACCGTCGGGGGACCGCTTTTTACCCCAGGACGAGAAAACTGAGTCCGGGGCATTCCCGCTCGCGTTTTCTTGGGACGAGCACCGGAAGTCCTCGAGCTCAGCCCGTTTCCTTCGCTGCAAGTGCATTTCCAGTGGTTTCTAACACCGGACGAGCGTTCGCCACTCGTTGGAAGCTTCGGCCATCTTTTGGACCGTTTTGGGTCGCACCACAGTTCTCCCTCCAACGAGCTCGCTTCCCGACCAATACCTCCGGAAAACGTGTAAAGGAGCATGCCAGGAGTGTGGGTTGAAGTCCTCGGAGCACGAGACCCGAAGATCGAAAGACTTATGACCAATACGGAGCAAAGGGAAGAAACCGTCGGGGGACCGCTTTTTACCCCAGGACGAGAAAACTGAGTCCGGGGCATTCCCGCTCGCGTTTTCTCGGGACGAGCACCGGAAGTCCTCGAGCTCAGCCCGTTTCCTTCGCTGCAAGTGCATTTCCAGTGGTTTCTGACACCGGACGAGCGTTCGCCACTCGTTGGAAGCTTCGGCCATCTTTTGGACCGTTTTGGGTCGCGCCACAGTTCTCCCTCCAACGAGCTCGCTTCCCGACCAATACCTCCGGAAAACGTGTCAGGGAGCATGCCAGGAGTGTGGGTTGAAGTCCTCGGAGCACGAGACCCGAAGATCGAAAGACTTATGACCAATACGGAGCAAAGGGAAGAAACCGTCGGGGGACCGCTTTTTACCCCAGGACGAGAAAACTGAGTCCGGGGCATTCCCGCTCGCGTTTTCTCGGGACGAGCACTGAAAGTCCTCGAGCTCAGCCCGTTTCCTTCGCTGCAAGTGCATTTCCAGTGGTTTCTGACACCGGACGAGCGTTCGCCACTCGTTGGAAGTTTCGGCCATCTTTTGGACCGTTTTGGGTCGCACCACAGTTCTCCCTCCAACGAGCTCGCTTCCCGACCTATACCTCAGGAAAACGTGTCAGGGAGCATGCCAGGAGTGTGGGTTGAAGTCCTCGGAGCACGAGACCCGAAGATCGAAAGACTTATGACCAATACGGAGCAAAGGGAAGAAACCGTCGGGGGACCGCTTTTTACCCCAGGACGAGAAAACTGAGTCCGGGGCATTCCCGCTCGCGTTTTCTTGGGACGAGCACCGGAAGTCCTCGAGCTCAGCCCGTTTCCTTCGCTGCAAGTGCATTTCCAGTGGTTTCTGACACCGGACGAGCGTTCGCCACTCGTTGGAAGCTTCGGCCATCTTTTGGACCGTTTTGGGTCGCACCACAGTTCTCCCTTCAACGAGCTCGCTTCCCGACCTATACCTCCGGAAAACGTGTCAGGGAGCATGCCAGGAGTGTGGGTTGAAGTCCTCGGAGCACGAGACCCGAAGATCGAAAGACTTATGACCAATACGGAGCAAAGGGAAGAAACCGTCGGGGGACCGCTTTTTACCCCAGGACGAGAAAACTGAGTCCGGGGCATTCCCGCTCGCGTTTTCTTGGGACGAGCACCGGAAGTCCTCGAGCTCAGCCCGTTTCCTTCGCTGCAAGTGCATTTCCAGTGGTTTCTGACACCGGACGAGCGTTCGCCACTCGTTGGAAGCTTCGGCCATCTTTTGGACCGTTTTGGGTCGCACCACAGTTCTCCCTCCAACGAGCTCGCTTCCCGACCTATACCTCCGGAAAACGTGTCAGGGAGCATGCCAGGAGTGTGGGTTGAAGTCCTCGGAGCACGAGACCCGAAGATCGAAAGACTTATGACCAATACGGAGCAAAGGGAAGAAACCGTCGGGGGACCGTTTTTTACCCCAGGACGAGAAAACTGAGTCCGGGGCATTCCCGCTCGCGTTTTCTTGGGACGAGCACCGGAAGTCCTCGAGCTCAGCCCGTTTCCTTCGCTGCAAGTGCATTTCCAGTGGTTTCTGACACCGGACGAGCGTTCGCCACTCGTTGGAAGTTTCGGCCATCTTTTGGACCGTTTTGGGTCGCACCACAGTTCTCCCTCCAACGAGCTCGCTTCCCGACCTATACCTCAGGAAAACGTGTCAGGGAGCATGCCAGGAGTGTGGGTTGAAGTCCTCGGAGCACGAGACCCGAAGATCGAAAGACTTATGACCAATACGGAGCAAAGGGAAGAAACCGTCGGGGGACCGCTTTTTACCCCAGGACGAGAAAACTGAGTCCGGGGCATTCCCGCTCGCGTTTTCTTGGGACGAGCACCGGAAGTCCTCGAGCTCAGCCCGTTTCCTTCGCTGCAAGTGCATTTCCAGTGGTTTCTGACACCGGACGAGCGTTCGCCACTCGTTGGAAGCTTCGGCCATCTTTTGGACCGTTTTGGGTCGCACCACAGTTCTCCCTCCAACGAGCTCGCTTCCCGACCTATACCTCCGGAAAACGTGTCAGGGAGCATGCCAGAAGTGTGGGTTGAAGTCCTCGGAGCACGAGACCCGAAGATCGAAAGACTTATGACCAATACGGAGCAAAGGGAAGAAACCGTCGGGGGACCGCTTTTTACCCCAGGACGAGAAAACTGAGTCCGGGGCATTCCCGCTCGCGTTTTCTTGGGACGAGCACCGGAAGTCCTCGAGCTCAGCCCGTTTCCTTCGCTGCAAGTGCATTTCCAGTGGTTTCTAACACCGGACGAGCGTTCGCCACTCGTTGGAAGCTTCGGCCATCTTTTGGACCGTTTTGGGTCGCACCACAGTTCTCCCTCCAACGAGCTCGCTTCCCGACCAATACCTCCGGAAAACGTGTAAAGGAGCATGCCAGGAGTGTGGGTTGAAGTCCTCGGAGCACGAGACCCGAAGATCGAAAGACTTATGACCAATACGGAGCAAAGGGAAGAAACCGTCGGGGGACCGCTTTTTACCCCAGGACGAGAAAACTGAGTCCGGGGCATTCCCGCTCGCGTTTTCTCGGGACGAGCACCGGAAGTCCTCGAGCTCAGCCCGTTTCCTTCGCTGCAAGTGCATTTCCAGTGGTTTCTGACACCGGACGAGCGTTCGCCACTCGTTGGAAGCTTCGGCCATCTTTTGGACCGTTTTGGGTCGCGCCACAGTTCTCCCTCCAACGAGCTCGCTTCCCGACCAATACCTCCGGAAAACGTGTCAGGGAGCATGCCAGGAGTGTGGGTTGAAGTCCTCGGAGCACGAGACCCGAAGATCGAAAGACTTATGACCAATACGGAGCAAAGGGAAGAAACCGTCGGGGGACCGCTTTTTACCCCAGGACGAGAAAACTGAGTCCGGGGCATTCCCGCTCGCGTTTTCTCGGGACGAGCACTGGAAGTCCTCGAGCTCAGCCCGTTTCCTTCGCTGCAAGTGCATTTCCAGTGGTTTCTGACACCGGACGAGCGTTCGCCACTCGTTGGAAGTTTCGGCCATCTTTTGGACCGTTTTGGGTCGCACCACAGTTCTCCCTCCAACGAGCTCGCTTCCCGACCTATACCTCAGGAAAACGTGTCAGGGAGCATGCCAGGAGTGTGGGTTGAAGTCCTCGGAGCACGAGACCCGAAGATCGAAAGACTTATGACCAATACGGAGCAAAGGGAAGAAACCGTCGGGGGACCGCTTTTTACCCCAGGACGAGAAAACTGAGTCCGGGGCATTCCCGCTCGCGTTTTCTTGGGACGAGCACCGGAAGTCCTCGAGCTCAGCCCGTTTCCTTCGCTGCAAGTGCATTTCCAGTGGTTTCTGACACCGGACGAGCGTTCGCCACTCGTTGGAAGCTTCGGCCATCTTTTGGACCGTTTTGGGTCGCACCACAGTTCTCCCTCCAACGAGCTCGCTTCCCGACCTATACCTCCGGAAAACGTGTCAGGGAGCATGCCAGAAGTGTGGGTTGAAGTCCTCGGAGCACGAGACCCGAAGATCGAAAGACTTATGACCAATACGGAGCAAAGGGAAGAAACCGTCGGGGGACCGCTTTTTACCCCAGGACGAGAAAACTGAGTCCGGGGCATTCCCGCTCGCGTTTTCTTGGGACGAGCACCGGAAGTCCTCGAGCTCAGCCCGTTTCCTTCGCTGCAAGTGCATTTCCAGTGGTTTCTGACACCGGACGAGCGTTCGCCACTCGTTGGAAGCTTCGGCCATCTTTTGGACCGTTTTGGGTCGCACCACAGTTCTCCCTCCAACGAGCTCGCTTCCCGACCTATACCTCCGGAAAACGTGTCAGGGAGCATGCCAGGAGTGTGGGTTGAAGTCCTCGGAGCACGAGACCCGAAGATCGAAAGACTTATGACCAATACGGAGCAAAGGGAAGAAACCGTCGGGGGACCGTTTTTTACCCCAGGACGAGAAAACTGAGTCCGGGGCATTCCCGCTCGCGTTTTCTTGGGACGAGCACCGGAAGTCCTCGAGCGCAGCCCGTTTCCTTCGCTGCAAGTGCATTTCCAGTGGTTTCTGACACCGGACGAGCGTTCGCCACTCGTTGGAAGCTTCGGCCATCTTTTGGACCGTTTTGGGTCGCACCACAGTTCTCCCTCCAACGAGCTCGCTTCCTGACCTATACCTCCGGAAAACGTGTCAGGGAGCATGCCAGGAGTGTGGGTTGAAGTCCTCGGAGCACGAGACCCGAAGATCGAAAGACTTATGACCAATACGGAGCAAAGGGAAGAAACCGTCGGGGGACCGCTTTTTACCCCAGGACGAGAAAACTGAGTCCGGGGCATTCCCGCTCGCGTTTTCTTGGGACGAGCACCGGAAGTCCTCGAGCTCAGCCCGTTTCCTTCGCTGCAAGTGCATTTCCAGTGGTTTCTGACACCGGACGAGC
Organism: Cucumis melo; assembly: GCF_025177605.1. Lineage (NCBI taxonomy): Eukaryota > Viridiplantae > Streptophyta > Magnoliopsida > Cucurbitales > Cucurbitaceae > Cucumis > Cucumis melo. Next base: position 181,480 of record NW_026123950.1, read on the forward strand.
GTTCGCCACTCGTTGGAAGCTTCGGCCATCTTTTGGACCGTTTTGGGTCGCACCACAGTTCTCCCTCCAACGAGCTCGCTTCCCGACCTATACCTCCGGAAAACGTGTCAGGGAGCATGCCAGGAGTGTGGGTTGAAGTCCTCGGAGCACGAGACCCGAAGATCGAAAGACTTATGTCCAATACGGAGCAAAGGGAAGAAACCGTCGGGGGACCGCTTTTTACCCCAGGACGAGAAAACTGAGTCCGGGGCATTCCCGCTCGCGTTTTCTTGGGACGAGCACCGGAAGTCCTCGAGCTCAGCCCGTTTCCTTCGCTGCAAGTGCATTTCCAGTGGTTTCTGACACCGGACGAGCGTTCGCCACTCGTTGGAAGCTTCGGCCATCTTTTGGACCGTTTTGGGTCGCACCACAGTTCTCCCTCCAACGAGCTCGCTTCCCGACCTATACCTCCGGAAAACGTGTCAGGGAGCATGCCAGGAGTGTGGGTTGAAGTCCTCGGAGCACGAGACCCGAAGATCGAAAGACTTATGACCAATACGGAGCAAAGGGAAGAAACCGTCGGGGGACCGCTTTTTACCCCAGGACGAGAAAACTGAGTCCGGGGCATTCCCGCTCGCGTTTTCTTGGGACGAGCACCGGAAGTCCTCGAGCTCAGCCCGTTTCCTTCGCTGCAAGTGCATTTCCAGTGGTTTCTGACACCGGACGAGCGTTCGCCACTCGTTGGAAGCTTCCGCCAACTTTTGGACCGTTTTGGGTCGCACCACAGTTCTCCCTCCAACGAGCTCGCTTCCCGACCTATACCTCCGAAAAACGTGTCAGGGAGCATGCCAGGAGTGTGGGTTGAAGTCCTCGGAGCACGAGACCCGAAGATCGAAAGACTTATGACCAATACGGAGCAAAGGGAAGAAACCGTCGGGGGACCGCTTTTTACCCCAGGACGAGAAAACTGAGTCCGGGGCATTCCCGCTCGCGTTTTCTTGGGACGAGCACCGGAAGTCCTCGAGCTCAGCCCGTTTCCTTCGCTGCAAGTGCATTTCCAGTGGTTTCTGACACCGGACGAGCGTTCGCCACTCGTTGGAAGCTTCGGCCATCTTTTGGACCGTTTTGGGTCGCACCACAGTTCTCCCTCCAACGAGCTCGCTTCCCGACCTATACCTCCGGAAAACGTGTAAGCGAGCATGCCAGGAGTGTGGGTTGAAGTCCTCGGAGCACGAGACCCGAAGATCGAAAGACTTATGACCAATACGGAGCAAAGGGAAGAAACCGTCGGGGGACCGCTTTTTACCCCAGGACGAGAAAACTGAGTCCGGGGCATTCCCGCTCGCGTTTTCTTAGGACGAGCACCGGAAGTCCTCGAGCTCAGCCCGTTTCCTTCGCTGCAAGTGCATTTCCAGTGGTTTCTAACACCGGACGAGCGTTCGCCACTCGTTGGAAGCTTCGGCCATCTTTTGGACCGTTTTGGGTCGCACCACAGTTCTCCCTCCAACGAGCTCGCTTCCCGACCAATACCTCCGGAAAACGTGTAAAGGAGCATGCCAGGAGTGTGGGTTGAAGTCCTCGGAGCACGAGACCCGAAGATCGAAAGACTTATGACCAATACGGAGCAAAGGGAAGAAACCGTCGGGGGACCGCTTTTTACCCCAGGACGAGAAAACTGAGTCCGGGGCATTCCCGCTCGCGTTTTCTCGAGACGAGCACCGAAAGTCCTCGAGCTCAGCCCGTTTCCTTCGCTGCAAGTGCATTTCCAGTGGTTTCTGACACCGGACGAGCGTTCGCCACTCGTTGGAAGTTTCGGCCATCTTTTGGACCGTTTTGGGTCGCGCCACAGTTCTCCCTCCAACGAGCTCGCTTCCCGACCTATACCTCCGGAAAACGTGTCAGGGAGCATGCCAGGAGTGTGGGTTGAAGTCCTCGGAGCACGAGACCCGAAGATCGAAAGACTTATGACCAATACGGAGCAAAGGGAAGAAACCGTCGGGGGACCGCTTTTTACCCCAGGACGAGAAAACTGAGTCCGGGGCATTCCCGCTCGCGTTTTCTTGGGACGAGCACCGGAAGTCCTCGAGCTCAGCCCGTTTCCTTCGCTGCAAGTGCATTTCCAGTGGTTTCTGACACCGGACGAGCGTTCGCCACTCGTTGGAAGCTTCGGCCATCTTTTGGACCGTTTTGGGTCGCACCACAGTTCTCCCTTCAACGAGCTCGCTTCCCGACCTATACCTCCGGAAAACGTGTCAGGGAGCATGCCAGGAGTGTGGGTTGAAGTCCTCGGAGCACGAGACCCGAAGATCGAAAGACTTATGACCAATACGGAGCAAAGGGAAGAAACCGTCGGGGGACCGCTTTTTACCCCAGGACGAGAAAACTGAGTCCGGGGCATTCCCGCTCGCGTTTTCTTGGGACGAGCACCGGAAGTCCTCGAGCTCAGCCCGTTTCCTTCGCTGCAAGTGCATTTCCAGTGGTTTTTGACACCGGACGAGCGTTCGCCACTCGTTGGAAGCTTCGGCCATCTTTTGGACCGTTTTGGGTCGCACCACAGTTCTCCCTCCAACGAGCTCGCTTCCCGACCTATACCTCCGGAAAACGTGTAAGGGAGCATGCCAGGAGTGTGGGTTGAAGTCCTCGGAGCACGAGACCCGAAGATCGAAAGACTTATGACCAATACGGAGCAAAGGGAAGAAACCGTCGGGGGACCGCTTTTTACCCCAGGACGAGAAAACTGAGTCCGGGGCATTCCCGCTCGCGTTTTCTTGGGACGAGCACCGGAAGTCCTCGAGCTCAGCCCGTTTCCTTCGCTGCAAGTGCATTTCCAGTGGTTTCTAACACCGGACGAGCGTTCGCCACTCGTTGGAAGCTTCGGCCATCTTTTGGACCGTTTTGGGTCGCACCACAGTTCTCCCTCCAACGAGCTCGCTTCCCGACCAATACCTCCGGAAAACGTGTAAAGGAGCATGCCAGGAGTGTGGGTTGAAGTCCTCGGAGCACGAGACCCGAAGATCGAAAGACTTATGACCAATACGGAGCAAAGGGAAGAAACCGTCGGGGGACCGCTTTTTACCCCAGGACGAGAAAACTGAGTCCGGGGCATTCCCGCTCGCGTTTTCTCGGGACGAGCACCGGAAGTCCTCGAGCTCAGCCCGTTTCCTTCGCTGCAAGTGCATTTCCAGTGGTTTCTGACACCGGACGAGCGTTCGCCACTCGTTGGAAGCTTCGGCCATCTTTTGGACCGTTTTGGGTCGCGCCACAGTTCTCCCTCCAACGAGCTCGCTTCCCGACCAATACCTCCGGAAAACGTGTCAGGGAGCATGCCAGGAGTGTGGGTTGAAGTCCTCGGAGCACGAGACCCGAAGATCGAAAGACTTATGACCAATACGGAGCAAAGGGAAGAAACCGTCGGGGGACCGCTTTTTACCCCAGGACGAGAAAACTGAGTCCGGGGCATTCCCGCTCGCGTTTTCTCGGGACGAGCACTGGAAGTCCTCGAGCTCAGCCCGTTTCCTTCGCTGCAAGTGCATTTCCAGTGGTTTCTGACACCGGACGAGCGTTCGCCACTCGTTGGAAGTTTCGGCCATCTTTTGGACCGTTTTGGGTCGCACCACAGTTCTCCCTCCAACGAGCTCGCTTCCCGACCTATACCTCAGGAAAACGTGTCAGGGAGCATGCCAGGAGTGTGGGTTGAAGTCCTCGGAGCACGAGACCCGAAGATCGAAAGACTTATGACCAATACGGAGCAAAGGGAAGAAACCGTCGGGGGACCGCTTTTTACCCCAGGACGAGAAAACTGAGTCCGGGGCATTCCCGCTCGCGTTTTCTTGGGACGAGCACCGGAAGTCCTCGAGCTCAGCCCGTTTCCTTCGCTGCAAGTGCATTTCCAGTGGTTTCTGACACCGGACGAGCGTTCGCCACTCGTTGGAAGCTTCGGCCATCTTTTGGACCGTTTTGGGTCGCACCACAGTTCTCCCTCCAACGAGCTCGCTTCCCGACCTATACCTCCGGAAAACGTGTCAGGGAGCATGCCAGAAGTGTGGGTTGAAGTCCTCGGAGCACGAGACCCGAAGATCGAAAGACTTATGACCAATACGGAGCAAAGGGAAGAAACCGTCGGGGGACCGCTTTTTACCCCAGGACGAGAAAACTGAGTCCGGGGCATTCCCGCTCGCGTTTTCTTGGGACGAGCACCGGAAGTCCTCGAGCTCAGCCCGTTTCCTTCGCTGCAAGTGCATTTCCAGTGGTTTCTGACACCGGACGAGCGTTCGCCACTCGTTGGAAGCTTCGGCCATCTTTTGGACCGTTTTGGGTCGCACCACAGTTCTCCCTCCAACGAGCTCGCTTCCCGACCTATACCTCCGGAAAACGTGTCAGGGAGCATGGCAGGAGTGTGGGTTGAAGTCCTCGGAGCACGAGACCCGAAGATCGAAAGACTTATGACCAATACGGAGCAAAGGGAAGAAACCGTCGGGGGACCGCTTTTTACCCCAGGACGAGAAAACTGAGTCCGGGGCATTCCCGCTCGCGTTTTCTCGAGACGAGCACCGAAAGTCCTCGAGCTCAGCCCGTTTCCTTCGCTGCAAGTGCATTTCCAGTGGTTTCTGACACCGGACGAGCGTTCGCCACTCGTTGGAAGTTTCGGCCATCTTTTGGACCGTTTTGGGTCGCGCCACAGTTCTCCCTCCAACGAGCTCGCTTCCCGACCTATACCTCAAGAAAACGTGTCAGGGAGCATGCCAGGAGTGTGGGTTGAAGTCCTCGGAGCACGAGACCCGAAGATCGAAAGACTTATGACCAATACGGAGCAAAGGGAAGAAACCGTCGGGGGACCGCTTTTTACCCCAGGACGAGAAAACTGAGTCCGGGGCATTCCCGCTCGCGTTTTCTTGGGACGAGCACCGGAAGTCCTCGAGCTCAGCCCGTTTCCTTCGCTGCAAGTGCATTTCCAGTGGTTTCTGACACCGGACGAGCGTTCGCCACTCGTTGGAAGCTTCGGCCATCTTTTGGACCGTTTTGGGTCGCACCACAGTTCTCCCTTCAACGAGCTCGCTTCCCGACCTATACCTCCGGAAAACGTGTCAGGGAGCATGCCAGGAGTGTGGGTTGAAGTCCTCGGAGCACGAGACCCGAAGATCGAAAGACTTATGACCAATACGGAGCAAAGGGAAGAAACCGTCGGGGGACCGCTTTTTACCCCAGGACGAGAAAACTGAGTCCGGGGCATTCCCGCTCGCGTTTTCTTGGGACGAGCACCGGAAGTCCTCGAGCTCAGCCCGTTTCCTTCGCTGCAAGTGCATTTCCAGTGGTTTTTGACACCGGACGAGCGTTCGCCACTCGTTGGAAGCTTCGGCCATCTTTTGGACCGTTTTGGGTCGCACCACAGTTCTCCCTCCAACGAGCTCGCTTCCCGACCTATACCTCCGGAAAACGTGTAAGGGAGCATGCCAGGAGTGTGGGTTGAAGTCCTCGGAGCACGAGACCCGAAGATCGAAAGACTTATGACCAATACGGAGCAAAGGGAAGAAACCGTCGGGGGACCGCTTTTTACCCCAGGACGAGAAAACTGAGTCCGGGGCATTCCCGCTCGCGTTTTCTTGGGACGAGCACCGGAAGTCCTCGAGCTCAGCCCGTTTCCTTCGCTGCAAGTGCATTTCCAGTGGTTTCTAACACCGGACGAGCGTTCGCCACTCGTTGGAAGCTTCGGCCATCTTTTGGACCGTTTTGGGTCGCACCACAGTTCTCCCTCCAACGAGCTCGCTTCCCGACCAATACCTCCGGAAAACGTGTAAAGGAGCATGCCAGGAGTGTGGGTTGAAGTCCTCGGAGCACGAGACCCGAAGATCGAAAGACTTATGACCAATACGGAGCAAAGGGAAGAAACCGTCGGGGGACCGCTTTTTACCCCAGGACGAGAAAACTGAGTCCGGGGCATTCCCGCTCGCGTTTTCTCGGGACGAGCACCGGAAGTCCTCGAGCTCAGCCCGTTTCCTTCGCTGCAAGTGCATTTCCAGTGGTTTCTGACACCGGACGAGCGTTCGCCACTCGTTGGAAGCTTCGGCCATCTTTTGGACCGTTTTGGGTCGCGCCACAGTTCTCCCTCCAACGAGCTCGCTTCCCGACCAATACCTCCGGAAAACGTGTCAGGGAGCATGCCAGGAGTGTGGGTTGAAGTCCTCGGAGCACGAGACCCGAAGATCGAAAGACTTATGACCAATACGGAGCAAAGGGAAGAAACCGTCAGGGGACCGCTTTTTACCCCAGGACGAGAAAACTGAGTCCGGGGCATTCCCGCTCGCGTTTTCTCGGGACGAGCACTGGAAGTCCTCGAGCTCAGCCCGTTTCCTTCGCTGCAAGTGCATTTCCAGTGGTTTCTGACACCGGACGAGCGTTCGCCACTCGTTGGAAGTTTCGGCCATCTTTTGGACCGTTTTGGGTCGCACCACAGTTCTCCCTCCAACGAGCTCGCTTCCCGACCTATACCTCAGGAAAACGTGTCAGGGAGCATGCCAGGAGTGTGGGTTGAAGTCCTCGGAGCACGAGACCCGAAGATCGAAAGACTTATGACCAATACGGAGCAAAGGGAAGAAACCGTCGGGGGACCGCTTTTTACCCCAGGACGAGAAAACTGAGTCCGGGGCATTCCCGCTCGCGTTTTCTTGGGACGAGCACCGGAAGTCCTCGAGCTCAGCCCGTTTCCTTCGCTGCAAGTGCATTTCCAGTGGTTTCTGACACCGGACGAGCGTTCGCCACTCGTTGGAAGCTTCGGCCATCTTTTGGACCGTTTTGGGTCGCACCACAGTTCTCCCTCCAACGAGCTCGCTTCCCGACCTATACCTCCGGAAAACGTGTCAGGGAGCATGCCAGAAGTGTGGGTTGAAGTCCTCGGAGCACGAGACCCGAAGATCGAAAGACTTATGACCAATACGGAGCAAAGGGAAGAAACCGTCGGGGGACCGCTTTTTACCCCAGGACGAGAAAACTGAGTCCGGGGCATTCCCGCTCGCGTTTTCTTGGGACGAGCACCGGAAGTCCTCGAGCTCAGCCCGTTTCCTTCGCTGCAAGTGCATTTCCAGTGGTTTCTGACACCGGACGAGCGTTCGCCACTCGTTGGAAGCTTCGGCCATCTTTTGGACCGTTTTGGGTCGCACCACAGTTCTCCCTCCAACGAGCTCGCTTCCCGACCTATACCTCCGGAAAACGTGTCAGGGAGCATGGCAGGAGTGTGGGTTGAAGTCCTCGGAGCACGAGACCCGAAGATCGAAAGACTTATGACCAATACGGAGCAAAGGGAAGAAACCGTCGGGGGACCGCTTTTTACCCCAGGACGAGAAAACTGAGTCCGGGGCATTCCCGCTCGCGTTTTCTTGGGACGAGCACCGGAAGTCCTCGAGCTCAGCCCGTTTCCTTCGCTGCAAGTGCATTTCCAGTGGTTTCTGACACCGGACGAGCGTTCGCCACTCGTTGGAAGCTTCGGCCATCTTTTGGACCGTTTTGGGTCGCACCACAGTTCTCCCTCCAACGAGCTCGCTTCCCGACCTATACCTCCGGAAAACGTGTCAGGGAGCATGCCAGGAGTGTGGGTTGAAGTCCTCGGAGCACGAGACCCGAAGATCGAAAGACTTATGACCAATACGGAGCAAAGGGAAGAAACCGTCGGGGGACCGCTTTTTACCCCAGGACGAGAAAACTGAGTCCGGGGCATTCCCGCTCGCGTTTTCTTGGGACGAGCACCGGAAGTCCTCGAGCTCAGCCCGTTTCCTTCGCTGCAAGTGCATTTCCAGTGGTTTCTGACACCGGACGAGCGTTCGCCACTCGTTGGAAGCTTCGGCCATCTTTTGGACCGTTTTGGGTCGCGCCACAGTTCTCCCTCCAACGAGCTCGCTTCCCGACCTATACCTCCGAAAAACGTGTCAGGGAGCATGCCAGGAGTGTGGGTTGAAGTCCTCGGAGCACGAGACCCGAAGATCGAAAGACTTATGACCAATACGGAGCAAAGGGAAGAAACCGTCGGGGGACCGCTTTTTACCCCAGGACGAGAAAACTGAGTCCGGGGCATTCCCGCTCGCGTTTTCTTGGGACGAGCACCGGAAGTCCTCGAGCTCAGCCCGTTTCCTTCGCTGCAAGTGCATTTCCAGTGGTTTCTGACACCGGACGAGCGTTCGCCACTCGTTGGAAGCTTCGGCCATCTTTTGAACAGTTTTGGGTCGCGCCACAGTTCTCCCTCCAACGAGCTCGCTTCCCGACCTATACCTCCGGAAAACGTGTCAGGGAGCATGCCAGGAGTGTGGGTTGAAGTCCTTGGAGCACGAGACCCGAAGATCGAAAGACTTATGACCAATACGGAGCAAAGGGAAGAAACCGTCGGGGGACCGCTTTTTACCCCAGGACGAGAAAACTGAGTCCGGGGCATTCCCGCTCGCGTTTTCTCGGGACGAGCACTGGAAGTCCTCGAGCTCAGCCCGTTTCCTTCGCTGCAAGTGCATTTCCAGTGGTTTCTGACACCGGACGAGCGTTCGCCACTCGTTGGAAGCTTCGGCCATCTTTTGGACCGTTTTGGGTCGCACCACAGTTCTCCCTCCAACGAGCTCGCTTCCCGACCTATACCTCCGGAAAACGTGTCAGGGAGCATGCCAGGAGTGTGGGTTGAAGTCCTCGGAGCACGAGACCCGAAGATCGAAAGACTTATGACCAATACGGAGCAAAGGGAAGAAACCGTCGGGGGACCGCTTTTTACCCCAGGACGAGAAAACTGAGTCCGGGGCATTCCCGCTCGCGTTTTCTTGGGACGAGCACCGGAAGTCCTCGAGCTCAGCCCGTTTCCTTCGCTGCAAGTGCATTTCCAGTGGTTTCTGACACCGGACGAGCGTTCGCCACTCGTTGGAAGCTTCGGCCATCTTTTGAACCGTTTTGGGTCGCACCACAGTTCTCCCTCCAACGAGCTCGCTTCCCGACCTATACCTCCGGAAAACGTGTCAGGGAGCATGCCAGGAGTGTGGGTTGAAGTCCTCGGAGCACGAGACCCGAAGATCGAAAGACTTATGACCAATACGGAGCAAAGGGAAGAAACCGTCGGGGGACCGCTTTTTACCCCAGGACGAGAAAACTGAGTCCGGGGCATTCCCGCTCGCGTTTTCTTGGGACGAGCACCGGAAGTCCTCGAGCTCAGCCCGTTTCCTTCGCTGCAAGTGCATTTCCAGTGGTTTCTGACACCGGACGAGCGTTCGCCACTCGTTGGAAGCTTCGGCCATCTTTTGGACCGTTTTGGGTCGCGCCACAGTTCTCCCTCCAACGAGCTCGCTTCCCGACCTATACCTCCGGAAAACGTGTCAGGGAGCATGCCAGGAGTGTGGGTTGAAGTCCTCGGAGCACGAGACCCGAAGATCGAAAGACTTATGACCAATACGGAGCAAAGGGAAGAAACCGTCGGGGGACCGCTTTTTACCCCAGGACGAGAAAACTGAGTCCGGGGCATTCCCGCTCGCGTTTTCTCGGGACGAGCACCGGAAGTCCTCGAGCTCAGCCCGTTTCCTTCGCTGCAAGTGCATTTCCAGTGGTTTCTGACGCCGGACGAGCGTTCGCCACTCGTTGGAAGCTTCGGCCATCTTTTGGACCGTTTTGGGTCGCGCCACAGTTCTCCCTCCAACGAGCTCGCTTCCCGACCTATACCTCCGGAAAACGTGTCAGGGAGCATGCCAGGAGTGTGGGTTGAAGTCCTCGGAGCACGAGACCCGAAGATCGAAAGACTTATGACCAATACGGAGCAAAGGGAAGAAACCGTCGGGGGACCGCTTTTTACCCCAGGACGAGAAAACTGAGTCCGGGGCATTCTCGCTCGCGTTTTCTCATGACGAGCACCGGAAGTCCTCGAGCTCAGCCCGTTTCCTTCGCTGCAAGTGCATTTCCAGTGGTTTCTGACACCGGACGAGCGTTCGCCACTCGTTGGAAGCTTCGGCCATCTTTTTGACCGTTTTGGGTCGCGCCACAATTCTCCCTCCAACGAGCTCGCTTCCCGACCTATACCTCCGGAAAACGTGTCAGGGAGCATGCCAGGAGTGTGGGTTGAAGTCCTCGGAGCACGAGACCCGAAGATCGAAAGACTTATGACCAATACGGAGCAAAGGGAAGAAACCGTCGGGGGACCGCTTTTTACCCCAGGACGAGAAAACTGAGTCCGGGGCATTCCCGCTCGCGTTTTCTCGGGACGAGCACCGGAAGTCCTCGAGCTCTGCCCGTTTCCTTCGCTGCAAGTGCATTTCCAGTGGTTTCTGACACCGGACGAGCGTTCGCCACTCGTTGGAAGCTTCGGCCATCTTTTGGACCGTTTAGGGTCGCGCCACAGTTCTCCCTCCAACGAGCTCGCTTCCCGACCTATACCTCCGGAAAACGTGTCAGGGAGCATGCCAGGAGTGTGGGTTGAAGTCCTCGGAGCACGAGACCCGAAGATCGAAAGACTTATGACCAATACGGAGCAAAGGGAAGAAACCGTCGGGGGACCGCTTTTTACCCCAGGACGAGAAAACTGAGTCCGGGGCATTCCCGCTCGCGTTTTCTCGGGACGAGCACCGGAAGTCCTCGAGCTCAGCCCGTTTCCTTCGCTGCAAGTGCATTTCCAGTGGTTTCTGACACCGGACGAGCGTTCGCCACTCGTTGGAAGCTTCGGCCATCTTTTGGACCGTTTTGGGTCGCACCACAGTTCTCCCTCCAACGAGCTCGCTTCCCGACCTATACCTCCGGAAAACGTGTCAGGGAGCATGCCAGGAGTGTGGGTTGAAGTCCTCGGAGCACGAGACCCGAAGATCGAAAGACTTATGACCAATACGGAGCAAAGGGAAGAAACCGTCGGGGGACCGCTTTTTACCCCAGGACGAGAAAACTGAGTCCGGGGCATTCCCGCTCGCGTTTTCTTGGGACGAGCACCGGAAGTCCTCGAGCTCAGCCCGTTTCCTTCGCTGCAAGTGCATTTCCAGTGGTTTCTGACACCGGACGAGCGTTCGCCACTCGTTGGAAGCTTCGGCCATCTTTTGGACCGTTTTGGGTCGCACCACAGTTCTCCCTCCAACGAGCTCGCTTCCCGACCTATACCTCCGGAAAACGTGTCAGGGAGCATGCCAGGAGTGTGGGTTGAAGTCCTCGGAGCACGAGACCCGAAGATCGAAAGACTTATGACCAATACGGAGCAAAGGGAAGAAACCGTCGGGGGACCGCTTTTTACCCCAGGACGAGAAAACTGAGTCCGGGGCATTCCCGCTCGCGTTTTCTTGGGACGAGCACCGGAAGTCCTCGAGCTCAGCCCGTTTCCTTCGCTGCAAGTGCATTTCCAGTGGTTTCTGACACCGGACGAGCGTTCGCCACTCGTTGGAAGCTTCGGCCATCTTTTGGACCGTTTTGGGTCGCACCACAGTTCTCCCTCCAACGAGCTCGCTTCCCGACCTATACCTCCGGAAAACGTGTCAGGGAGCATGCCAGGAGTGTGGGTTGAAGTCCTCGGAGCACGAGACCCGAAGATCGAAAGACTTATGACCAATACGGAGCAAAGGGAAGAAACCGTCGGGGGACCGCTTTTTACCCCAGGACGAGAAAACTGAGTCCGGGGCATTCCCGCTCGCGTTTTCTTGGGACGAGCACCGGAAGTCCTCGAGCTCAGCCCGTTTCCTTCGCTGCAAGTGCATTTCCAGTGGTTTCTGACACCGGACGAGCGTTCGCCACTCGTTGGAAGCTTCGGCCATCTTTTGGACCGTTTTGGGTCGCACCACAGTTCTCCCTCCAACGAGCTCGCTTCCCGACCTATACCTCCGGAAAACGTGTCAGGGAGCATGCCAGGAGTGTGGGTTGAAGTCCTCGGAGCACGAGACCCGAAGATCGAAAGACTTATGACCAATACGGAGCAAAGGGAAGAAACCGTCGGGGGACCGCTTTTTACCCCAGGACGAGAAAACTGAGTCCGGGGCATTCCCGCTCGCGTTTTCTTGGGACGAGCACCGGAAGTCCTCGAGCTCAGCCCGTTTCCTTCGCTGCAAGTGCATTTCCAGTGGTTTCTGACACCGGACGAGCGTTCGCCACTCGTTGGAAGCTTCGGCCATCTTTTGGACCGTTTTGGGTCGCACCACAGTTCTCCCTCCAACGAGCTCGCTTCCCGACCTATACCTCCGGAAAACGTGTCAGGGAGCATGCCAGGAGTGTGGGTTGAAGTCCTCGGAGCACGAGACCCGAAGATCGAAAGACTTATGACCAATACGGAGCAAAGGGAAGAAACCGTCGGGAGACCGCTTTTTACCCCAGGACGAGAAAACTGAGTCCGGGGCATTCCCGCTCGCGTTTTCTTGGGACGAGCACCGGAAGTCCTCGAGCTCAGCCCGTTTCCTTCGCTGCAAGTGCATTTCCAGTGGTTTCTGACACCGGACGAGCGTTCGCCACTCGTTGGAAGCTTCGGCCATCTTTTGGACCGTTTTGGGTCGCACCACAGTTCTCCCTCCAACGAGCTCGCTTCCCGACCTATACCTCCGGAAAACGTGTCAGGGAGCATGCCAGGAGTGTGGGTTGAAGTCCTCGGAGCACGAGACCCGAAGATCGAAAGACTTATGACCAATACGGAGCAAAGGGAAGAAACCGTCGGGGGACCGCTTTTTACCCCAGGACGAGAAAACTGAGTCCGGGGCATTCCCGCTCGCGTTTTCTTGGGACGAGCACCGGAAGTCCTCGAGCTCAGCCCGTTTCCTTCGCTGCAAGTGCATTTCCAGTGGTTTCTGACACCGGACGAGCGTTCGCCACTCGTTGGAAGCTTCGGCCATCTTTTGGACCGTTTTGGGTCGCACCACAGTTCTCCCTCCAACGAGCTCGCTTCCCGACCTATACCTCCGGAAAACGTGTCAGGGAGCATGCCAGGAGTGTGGGTTGAAGTCCTCGGAGCACGAGACCCGAAGATCGAAAGACTTATGACCAATACGGAGCAAAGGGAAGAAACCGTCGGGGGACCGCTTTTTACCCCAGGACGAGAAAACTGAGTCCGGGGCATTCCCGCTCGCGTTTTCTTGGGACGAGCACCGGAAGTCCTCGAGCTCAGCCCGTTTCCTTCGCTGCAAGTGCATTTCCAGTGGTTTCTGACACCGGACGAGCGTTCGCCACTCGTTGGAAGCTTCGGCCATCTTTTGGACCGTTTTGGGTCGCACCACAGTTCTCCCTCCAACGAGCTCGCTTCCCGACCTATACCTCCGGAAAACGTGTCAGGGAGCATGCCAGGAGTGTGGGTTGAAGTCCTCGGAGCACGACACCCGAAGATCGAAAGACTTATGACCAATACGGAGCAAAGGGAAGAAACCGTCGGGGGACCGCTTTTTACCCCAGGACGAGAAAACTGAGTCCGGGGCTTTCCCGCTCGCGTTTTCTTGGGACGAGCACCGGAAGTCCTCGAGCTCAGCCCGTTTCCTTCGCTGCAAGTGCATTTCCAGTGGTTTCTGACACCGGACGAGCGTTCGCCACTCGTTGGAAGCTTCGGCCATCTTTTGGACCGTTTTGGGTCGCACCACAGTTCTCCCTCCAACGAGCTCGCTTCCCGACCTATACCTCCGGAAAACGTGTCAGGGAGCATGCCAGGAGTGTGGGTTGAAGTCCTCGGAGCACGAGACCCGAAGATCGAAAGACTTATGACCAATACGGAGCAAAGGGAAGAAACCGTCGGGGGACCGCTTTTTACCCCAGGACGAGAAAACTGAGTCCGGGGCATTCCCGCTCGCGTTTCCTTGGGACGAGCACCGGAAGTCCTCGAGCTCAGCCCGTTTCCTTCGCTGCAAGTGCATTTCCAGTGGTTTCTGACACCGGACGAGCGTTCGCCACTCGTTGGAAGCTTCGGCCATCTTTTGGACCGTTTTGGGTCGCACCACAGTTCTCCCTCCAACGAGCTCGCTTCCCGACCTATACCTCCGGAAAACGTGTCAGGGAGCATGCCAGGAGTGTGGGTTGAAGTCCTCGGAGCACGAGACCCGAAGATCGAAAGACTTATGACCAATACGGAGCAAAGGGAAGAAACCGTCGGGGGACCGCTTTTTACCCCAGGACGAGAAAACTGAGTCCGGGGCATTTCCGCTCGCGTTTCCTTGGGACGAGCACCGGAAGTCCTCGAGCTCAGCCCGTTTCCTTCGCTGCAAGTGCATTTCCAGTGGTTTCTGACACCGGACGAGCGTTCGCCACTCGTTGGAAGCTTCGGCCATCTTTTGGACCGTTTTGGGTCGCACCACAGTTCTCCCTCCAACGAGCTCGCTTCCCGACCTATACCTCCGGAAAACGTGTCAGGGAGCATGCCAGGAGTGTGGGTTGAAGTCCTCGGAGCACGAGACCCGAAGATCGAAAGACTTATGACCAATACGGAGCAAAGGGAAGAAACCGTCGGGGGACCGCTTTTTACCCCAGGACGAGAAAACTGAGTCCGGGGCATTCCCGCTCGCGTTTTCTTGGGACGAGCACCGGAAGTCCTCGAGCTCAGCCCGTTTCCTTCGCTGCAAGTGCATTTCCAGTGGTTTCTGACACCGGACGAGCGTTCGCCACTCGTTGGAAGCTTCGGCCATCTTTTGGACCGTTTTGGGTCGCACCACAGTTCTCCCTCCAACGAGCTCGCTTCCCGACCTATACCTCCGGAAAACGTGTCAGGGAGCATGCCAGGAGTGTGGGTTGAAGTCCTCGGAGCACGAGACCCGAAGATCGAAAGACTTATGACCAATACGGAGCAAAGGGAAGAAACCGTCGGGGGACCGCTTTTTACCCCAGGACGAGAAAACTGAGTCCGGGGCATTCCCGCTCGCGTTTTCTTGGGACGAGCACCGGAAGTCCTCGAGCTCAACCCGTTTCCTTCGCTGCAAGTGCATTTCCAGTGGTTTCTGACACCGGACGAGCGTTCGCCACTCGTTGGAAGCTTCGGCCATCTTTTGGACCGTTTTGGGTCGCACCACAGTTCTCCCTCCAACGAGCTCGCTTCCCGACCTATACCTCCGGAAAACGTGTCAGGGAGCATGCCAGGAGTGTGGGTTGAAGTCCTCGGAGCACGACACCCGAAGATCGAAAGACTTATGACCAATACGGAGCAAAGGGAAGAAACCGTCGGGGGACCGCTTTTTACCCCAGGACGAGAAAACTGAGTCCGGGGCTTTCCCGCTCGCGTTTTCTTGGGACGAGCACCGGAAGTCCTCGAGCTCAGCCCGTTTCCTTCGCTGCAAGTGCATTTCCAGTGGTTTCTGACACCGGACGAGCGTTCGCCACTCGTTGGAAGCTTCGGCCATCTTTTGGACCGTTTTGGGTCGCACCACAGTTCTCCCTCCAACGAGCTCGCTTCCCGACCTATACCTCCGGAAAACGTGTCAGGGAGCATGCCAGGAGTGTGGGTTGAAGTCCTCGGAGCACGAGACCCGAAGATCGAAAGACTTATGACCAATACGGAGCAAAGGGAAGAAACCGTCGGGGGACCGCTTTTTACCCCAGGACGAGAAAACTGAGTCCGGGGCATTCCCGCTCGCGTTTCCTTGGGACGAGCACCGGAAGTCCTCGAGCTCAGCCCGTTTCCTTCGCTGCAAGTGCATTTCCAGTGGTTTCTGACACCGGACGAGCGTTCGCCACTCGTTGGAAGCTTCGGCCATCTTTTGGACCGTTTTGGGTCGCACCACAGTTCTCCCTCCAACGAGCTCGCTTCCCGACCTATACCTCCGGAAAACGTGTCAGGGAGCATGCCAGGAGTGTGGGTTGAAGTCCTCGGAGCACGAGACCCGAAGATCGAAAGACTTATGACCAATACGGAGCAAAGGGAAGAAACCGTCGGGGGACCGCTTTTTACCCCAGGACGAGAAAACTGAGTCCGGGGCATTCCCGCTCGCGTTTTCTTGGGACGAGCACCGGAAGTCCTCGAGCTCAGCCCGTTTCCTTCGCTGCAAGTGCATTTCCAGTGGTTTCTGACACCGGACGAGCGTTCGCCACTCGTTGGAAGCTTCGGCCATCTTTTGGACCGTTTTGGGTCGCACCACAGTTCTCCCTCCAACGAGCTCGCTTCCCGACCTATACCTCCGGAAAACGTGTCAGGGAGCATGCCAGGAGTGTGGGTTGAAGTCCTCGGAGCACGAGACCCGAAGATCGAAAGACTTATGACCAATACGGAGCAAAGGGAAGAAACCGTCGGGGGACCGCTTTTTACCCCAGGACGAGAAAACTGAGTCCGGGGCATTCCCGCTCGCGTTTTCTTGGGAAGAGCACTGGAAGTCCTCGAGCTCAGCCCGTTTCCTTCGCTGCAAGTGCATTTCCAGTGGTTTCTGACACCGGACGAGCGTTCGCCACTCGTTGGAAGCTTCGGCCATCTTTTGGACCGTTTTGGGTCGCACCACAGTTCTCCCTCCAACGAGCTCGCTTCCCGACCTATACCTCCGGAAAACGTGTCAGGGAGCATGCCAGGAGTGTGGGTTGAAGTCCTCGGAGCACAAGACCCGAAGACCGAAAGACTTATGACCAATACGGAGCAAAGGGAAGAAACCGTCGGGGGACCGCTTTTTACCCCAGGACGAGAAAACTGAGTCCGGGGCATTCCCGCTCGCGTTTTCTTGGGACGAGCACTGGAAGTCCTCGAGCTCAGCCCGTTTCCTTCGCTGCAAGTGCATTTCCAGTGGTTTCTGACACCGGACGAGCGTTCGCCACTCGTTGGAAGCTTCGGCCATCTTTTGGACCGTTTTGGGTCGCACCACAGTTCTCCCTCCAACGAGCTCGCTTCCCGACCTATACCTCCGGAAAACGTGTCAGGGAGCATGCCAATAGTGTGGGTTGAAGTCCTCGGAGCACGAGACCCGAAGATCGAAAGACTTATGACCAATACGGAGCAAAGGGAAGAAACCGTCGGGGGACCGCTTTTTACCCCAGGACGAGAAAACTGAGTCCGGGGCATTCCCGCTCGCGTTTTCTTGGGACGAGCACTGGAAGTCCTCGAGCTCAGCCCGTTTCCTTCGCTGCAAGTGCATTTCCAGTGGTTTCTGACACCGGACGAGCGTTCGCCACTCGTTGGAAGCTTCGGCCATCTTTTGGACCGTTTTGGGTCGCACCACAGTTCTCCCTCCAACGAGCTCGCTTCCCGACCTATACCTCCGGAAAACGTGTCAGGGAGAATGCCAGGAGTGTGGGTTGAAGTCCTCGGAGCACGAGATCCGAAGATCGAAAGACTTATGACCAATACGGAGCAAAGGGAAGAAACCGTCGGGGGACCGCTTTTTACCCCAGGACGAGAAATCTGAGTCCGGGGCATTCCCGCTCGCGTTTTCTTGGGACGAGCACCGGAAGTCCTCGAGCTCAGCCCGTTTCCTTCGCTGCAAGTGCATTTCCAGTGGTTTCTGACACCGGACGAGCGTTCGCCACTCGTTGGAAGCTTCGGCCATCTTTTGGACCGTTTTGGGTCGCACCACAGTTCTCCCTCCAACGAGCTCGCTTCCCGACCTATACCTCCGGAAAACGTGTCAGGGAGCATGCCAGGAGTGTGGGTTGAAGTCCTCGGAGCACGAGACCCGAAGATCGAAAGACTTATGACCAATACGGAGCAAAGGGAAGAAACCGTCGGGGGACCGCTTTTTACCCCAGGACGAGAAAACTGAGTCCGGGGCATTCCCGCTCGCGTTTTCTTGGGACGAGCACCGGAAGTCCTCGAGCTCAGCCCGTTTCCTTCGCTGCAAGTGCATTTCCAGTGGTTTCTGACACCGGACGAGCGTTCGCCACTCGTTGGAAGCTTCGGCCATCTTTTGGACCGTTTTGGGTCGCACCACAGTTCTCCCTCCAACGAGCTCGCTTCCCGACCTATACCTCCGGAAAACGTGTCAGGGAGCATGCCAGGAGTGTGGGTTGAAGTCCTCGGAGCACGAGACCCGAAGATCGAAAGACTTATGACCAATACGGAGCAAAGGGAAGAAACCGTCGGGGGACCGCTTTTTACCCCAGGACGAGAAAACTGAGTCCGGGGCATTCCCGCTCGCGTTTTCTTGGGACGAGCACCGGAAGTCCTCGAGCTCAGCCCGTTTCCTTCGCTGCAAGTGCATTTCCAGTGGTTTCTGACACCGGACGAGCGTTCGCCACTCGTTGGAAGCTTCGGCCATCTTTTGGACCGTTTTGGGTCGCACCACAGTTCTCCCTCCAACGAGCTCGCTTCCCGACCTATACCTCCGGAAAACGTGTCAGGGAGCATGCCAGGAGTGTGGGTTGAAGTCCTCGGAGCACGAGACCCGAAGATCGAAAGACTTATGACCAATACGGAGCAAAGGGAAGAAACCGTCGGGGGACCGCTTTTTACCCCAGGACGAGAAAACTGAGTCCGGGGCATTCCCGCTCGCGTTTTCTTGGGACGAGCACCGGAAGTCCTCGAGCTCAGCCCGTTTCCTTCGCTGCAAGTGCATTTCCAGTGGTTTCTGACACCGGACGAGCGTTCGCCACTCGTTGGAAGCTTCGGCCATCTTTTGGACCGTTTTGGGTCGCACCACAGTTCTCCCTCCAACGAGCTCGCTTCCCGACCTATACCTCCGGAAAACGTGTCAGGGAGCATGCCAGGAGTGTGGGTTGAAGTCCTCGGAGCACGAGACCCGAAGATCGAAAGACTTATGACCAATACGGAGCAAAGGGAAGAAACCGTCGGGGGACCGCTTTTTACCCCAGGACGAGAAAACTGAGTCCGGGGCATTCCCGCTCGCGTTTTCTTGGGACGAGCACCGGAAGTCCTCGAGCTCAGCCCGTTTCCTTCGCTGCAAGTGCATTTCCAGTGGTTTCTGACACCGGACGAGCGTTCGCCACTCGTTGGAAGCTTCGGCCATCTTTTGGACCGTTTTGGGTCGCACCACAGTTCTCCCTCCAACGAGCTCGCTTCCCGACCTATACCTCCGGAAAACGTGTCAGGGAGCATGCCAGGAGTGTGGGTTGAAGTCCTCGGAGCACGAGACCCGAAGATCGAAAGACTTATGACCAATACGGAGCAAAGGGAAGAAACCGTCGGGGGACCGCTTTTTACCCCAGGACGAGAAAACTGAGTCCGGGGCATTCCCGCTCGCGTTTTCTTGGGACGAGCACCGGAAGTCCTCGAGCTCAGCCCGTTTCCTTCGCTGCAAGTGCATTTCCAGTGGTTTCTGACACCGGACGAGCGTTCGCCACTCGTTGGAAGCTTCGGCCATCTTTTGGACCGTTTTGGGTCGCACCACAGTTCTCCCTCCAACGAGCTCGCTTCCCGACCTATACCTCTGGAAAACGTGTCAGGGAGCATGACAGGAGTGTGGGTTGAAGTCCTCGGAGCACGAGACCCGAAGATCGAAAGACTTATGACCAATACGGAGCAAAGGGAAGAAACCGTCGGGGGACCGCTTTTTACCCCAGGACGAGAAAACTGAGTCCGGGGCATTCCCGCTCGCGTTTTCTTGGGACGAGCACCGGAAGTCCTCGAGCTCAGCCCGTTTCCTTCGCTGCAAGTGCATTTCCAGTGGTTTCTGACACCGGACGAGCGTTCGCCACTCGTTGGAAGCTTCGGCCATCTTTTGGACCGTTTTGGGTCGCACCACAGTTCTCCCTCCAACGAGCTCGCTTCCCGACCTATACCTCCGGAAAACGTGTCAGGGAGCATGCCAGGAGTGTGGGTTGAAGTCCTCGGAGCACGAGACCCGAAGATCGAAAGACTTATGACCAATACGGAGCAAAGGGAAGAAACCGTCGGGGGACCGCTTTTTACCCCAGGACGAGAAAACTGAGTCCGGGGCATTCCCGCTCGCGTTTTCTTGGGACGAGCACCGGAAGTCCTCGAGCTCAGCCCGTTTCCTTCGCTGCAAGTGCATTTCCAGTGGTTTCTGACACCGGACGAGCGTTCGCCACTCGTTGGAAGCTTCGGCCATCTTTTGGACCGTTTTGGGTCGCACCACAGTTCTCCCTCCAACGAGCTCGCTTCCCGACCTATACCTCCGGAAAACGTGTCAGGGAGCATGCCAGGAGTGTGGGTGAAGTCCTCGGAGCACGAGACCCGAAGATCGAAAGACTTATGACCAATACGGAGCAAAGGGAAGAAACCGTCGGGGGACCGCTTTTTACCCCAGGATGAGAAAACTGAGTCCGGGGCATTCCCGCTCGCGTTTTCTTGGGACGAGCACCGGAAGTCCTCGAGCTCAGCCCGTTTCCTTCGCTGCAAGTGCATTTCAAGTGGTTTCTGACACCGGACGAGCGTTCGCCACTCGTTGGAAGCTTCGGCCATCTTTTGGACCGTTTTGGGTCGCACCACAGTTCTCCCTCCAACGAGCTCGCTTCCCGACCTATACCTCCGGAAAACGTGTCAGGGAGCATGCCAGGAGTGTGGGTTGAAGTCCTCGGAGCACGAGACCCGAAGATCGAAAGACTTATGACCAATACGGAGCAAAGGGAAGAAACCGTCGGGGGACCGCTTTTTACCCCAGGACGAGAAAACTGAGTCCGGGGCATTCCCGCTCGCGTTTTCTTGGGACGAGCACCGGAAGTCCTCGAGCTCAGCCCGTTTCCTTCGCTGCAAGTGCATTTCCAGTGGTTTCTGACACCGGACGAGCGTTCGCCACTCGTTGGAAGCTTCGGCCATCTTTTGGACCGTTTTGGGTCGCACCACAGTTCTCCCTCCAACGAGCTCGCTTCCCGACCTATACCTCCGGAAAACGTGTCAGGGAGCACGCCAGGAGTGTGGGTTGAAGTCCTCGGAGCACGAGACCCGAAGATCGAAAGACTTATGACCAATACGGAGCAAAGGGAAGAAACCGTCGGGGGACCGCTTTTTACCCCAGGACGAGAAAACTGAGTCCGGGGCATTCCCGCTCGCGTTTTCTTGGGACGAGCACCGGAAGTCCTCGAGCTCAGCCCGTTTCCTTCGCTGCAAGTGCATTTCCAGTGGTTTCTGACACCGGACGAGCGTTCGCCACTCGTTGGAAGCTTCGGCCATCTTTTGGACCGTTTTGGGTCGCACCACAGTTCTCCCTCCAACGAGCTCGCTTCCCGACCTATACCTCCGGAAAACGTGTCAGGGAGCACGCCAGGAGTGTGGGTTGAAGTCCTCGGAGCACGAGACCCGAAGATCGAAAGACTTATGACCAATACGGAGCAAAGGGAAGAAACCGTCGGGGGACCGCTTTTTACCCCAGGACGAGAAAACTGAGTCCGGGGCATTCCCGCTCGCGTTTTCTTGGGACGAGCACCGGAAGTCCTCGAGCTCAGCCCGTTTCCTTCGCTGCAAGTGCATTTCCAGTGGTTTCTGACACCGGACGAGCGTTCGCCACTCGTTGGAAGCTTCGGCCATCTTTTGGACCGTTTTGGGTCGCACCACAGTTCTCCCTCCAACGAGCTCGCTTCCCGACCTATACCTCCGGAAAACGTGTCAGGGAGCACGCCAGGAGTGTGGGTTGAAGTCCTCGGAGCACGAGACCCGAAGATCGAAAGACTTATGACCAATACGGAGCAAAGGGAAGAAACCGTCGGGGGACCGCTTTTTACCCCAGGACGAGAAAACTGAGTCCGGGGCATTCCCGCTCGCGTTTTCTTGGGACGAGCACCGGAAGTCCTCGAGCTCAGCCCGTTTCCTTCGCTGCAAGTGCATTTCCAGTGGTTTCTGACACCGGACGAGCGTTCGCCACTCGTTGGAAGCTTCGGCCATCTTTTGGACCGTTTTGGGTCGCACCACAGTTCTCCCTCCAACGAGCTCGCTTCCCGACCTATACCTCCGGAAAACGTGTCAGGGAGCATGCCAGGAGTGTGGGTTGAAGTCCTCGGAGCACGAGACCCGAAGATCGAAAGACTTATGACCAATACGGAGCAAAGGGAAGAAACCGTCGGGGGACCGCTTTTTACCCCAGGACGAGAAAACTGAGTCCGGGGCATTCCCGCTCGCGTTTTCTTGGGACGAGCACCGGAAGTCCTCGAGCTCAGCCCGTTTCCTTCGCTGCAAGTGCATTTCCAGTGGTTTCTGACACCGGACGAGCGTTC